>NC_060207.1:54522500-54822500 GCF_021130785.1 Homalodisca vitripennis
TTGTAACATATCTCATATTTTCTGTATGTATTTTTGTTTTTTATGAATTAAAATTCTGACACTACTATACAGGGTGATTCATGAAGTTCTCCCCCCACTTCTACAGCACATTGTACTAGTAAAAATAATGAAAAAAATGTTATATAAAAACATAGGTCCGAAAACGCTTCGTTAGCGAGTTACAGCTAGCGAAAGATTTCGCCTGAATTCCTGGGTAAAGAGTAAAATAAAAGCCATACTGAACTTTTGGAAAGGTTAATTAAGTAAGAAATATAGTGGATTCTTATGTATTTTTACCTGATAAAGCTAATAAAATAGGTTTCAGAACTGTACCTGTAGTAGTTTTTGAGGAATTCAGGGTTAAATGCAAAAAAATTGGGGCACGAAACAATGTTTTTTTAAGTTTGATGTACAATAACTTTGTTAAATTGGTAATAAATACATAAAATCAACAAACATTTAATTGTAGAGAATTTAATTCTGAGAAAATTGATATAATCAAAGTCTAAAATAAAACAGAAATAAGTACCAAAAAAATCGATTTTTATTCAGTATAATACATTACTAGCTGTAAAGAAATACCGTACGGTATTTAGTTAAAATAAAACAAAAACAAAAATGTTTGTTCCTTAATGATGAGATAAATTGAGAAAACAAGATTAACTGTTAAATAAATTTGTTTTGTAAATAAAAATATCATGTTTTATTACGTTGTATTTTTTTTTAATAAAAATTTACATCAAATGTTCGAAAATAAATGAAGCAAACATTTTCCCATTATTGTTTACTAATCATCGAAATGCAGTTTTTTGTTTTATTAATTTCTAAGTTGGTAACGCACGAATAACAGCTGATCAACAATGGTATTCTGTACTGTTACGTTAGAACTGTGTATTTAGTGGTGTTTTGCAAGCTACAGCAGGAGATCGGGTTCTGTGAATCGTGTTTATTAAATGCAATTTTTTCTGTGAGTTATAATTCGATTGTTTATTCAGCGAAAAAAAAATGCCTTACTTATTTACATCAGAGAAATACGCTGATATGGATTTTATTTGGGTTACTGTAATGGTAATGCTAGAGCTGCTGTAGAAGAATATGAACTACGTTACCTAATAGGAGGATTCCAGATACCAAAACAATTTCAGGAACTTTTTCGTACTCTTCGGGAAACAGGATCACTACCAAGTACTAGAACCAATTATGAACGAGCTGTCCAACTTGATGATGATATTGTTATTAATGCTGTTCATCGCAGTCCAGGTGTAAGTACACGACGTATTTCTAGGCGGATAGGAGTTTCGCAGTCAAACGGTGTGGAGGTCTCTTAATCGAAACAAATTTTATCCGTTTCATAAAACAAAAGGTTCAACATCTACAGCTAGGGGATTGTCCGCTTCGCTTGGAGTTTTGCAACTTTTTGAATATTAATAATCAACTCTACAAGCCGTATTTTGTTTACGGATGAGGCACAATTCACTCGGGATGGTGTCAATAACTTGCACAATGAACACTCATGGGCAGAAGAAAATCCACATGAGGTAGTGGAACAGAACTTTCAACACCGATTTAGCGTCAATGTCTGGTGTGGCCTTTTGCACAATCGGCTGATTGGACCTTTCATATTACCTGGACGCCTAAATGCTGAGTTCTATTTGCATTTCCTTCAAGAAGAGTTGCCGCAGCTGTTAGAGAATGTTCCCTTTACATCTCAGACAAAATTTTTACTTCCAGCATGACGGAGCACCTCCCCACTTTTCACGTGCCGTTTCTGCTTACTTAAATCATCAATTTCCTGGACACTGGATTGGTCGTGGAGGGCCTCACCCTTGGCCACCAAGATCACCAGATCTATCTCCATTGGATTATTGCATCTGGGGATGGATGAAAGACATTGTATACAAGACAAAAGTGAATTCTCGTGATGAATTAATTGCCCGTATTATGGATTCGGCTGTGCAGATACAGGAAGTCCTGAAAAAATTAAGAAACGCAACAAAAGCAATACACAAACGTGCTGCAAAATGTATTGATAATGATGGCCTCATTTTCGAACATCTATTATAAAAAGGTGCGTACGGTTGGCCCAACCCTGATTAATTTTGCTTAAAACTAGTAATGTATTATACTGAATAAAATCGATTTTTTGGTACTTATTTCTGTTTTATTTTAGACTTTGATTATATCAATTTTCTCAGAATTAAATTCTCTACAATTAATGTTTGTTGATTTTATGTATTTATTACCAATTTAAACAAAGTTATTGTACATCAAACTTAAAAAAAAAAACATTGTTTTCGTGCCCCAATTTTTTGCATTTAACCCTGAATTCCTCAAAAAAACTACTACAGGTACAGTTCTGAAACCTATTTTATTAGCTTTATCAGGTAAAAAATACATAAGAATCCACTATATTTCTTACTTAATTAAACCTTTCCAAAAGTTCAGTATGGCTTTATTTTACTCTTTACCCAGGAATTCAGGCGAAATCTTTCGCTAGCTGTAACTCGCTAACGAAGTGTTTTCGGACCTATGTTTATATAACATTTTTTCATTATTTTTACTAGTACAATGTGCTGTAGAAGTGGGGGGAGAACTTCATGAATCACCCTGTATATATATATATATATATATATATATATATATATATATATATATATGTGTGTGTGTGTGTGTGTGTATTTTAAATGAATAAAGCTGTTTTGAATTGGATTGAATCAAGGACTACCCAGACTTACTGTTGAATGTTCTTTGACTTCACCATCCTATAGTTTCCTGCTCATTGTGAGAAGTGCTTTGTAGACCTGTTCTTTTCTCTCTCTAACTTTCTATTACTAATAATTGAATTAATCCTTCCATTTATTAGGGAACAAGCTGTTATCTGCAACCTGACAAATAATTTCCTGCTGAATAACAGGGGTGTCATGAGCATATCTATTCTTCATTCCTGCTGTAAGTGGTAGTGTCAAAACTAAATTGCCCACTCCACAAAAATGGATTGAATTTTAAACATTTTGTATTTAGGCTTATTATTTATTATTAATTTATGCAGTTTTGGTATGAACATAGATTTGTTATGTTATTTGATATTCACCTTTCTGAAAGCCATTTATCATCTGAGCTTTCAAGTGGTTTGAAGTCGGTGCTGAGTTAATCTGGACATCTGGATTTGAACATAAGAAGGGCATCTGGTATAAACCCATCTTCACCGCCTGCATGTACAACTATCACGTGACTTACTTCACTTATGATTTCAAAACTTATCTTAGACTAGCAGTCTAGAGATAACTTTTTTCTGCAGATGCACCACTATGTAAATAGGTTTTGTCCATTACACAATTGGATGGCTTGTTTTTCTGTAAGTTTAAATGTTTCCCAAATATTCTAAACTTAATTCTGATGTAAGAATTTTCCAACAGAATTTTTGGTTAGTTTAAGTTTTTTCCACCTAAATCCAAGATTTCTTATAATCTGTCTGAGCCTGAAGATCTTTAGTCTGACTACATAAAGTGTTCCTTTTAAAGTTGGTCTTGTGTCTTCATTGTGATGGAACTCATTAAAATTTATAACTTCTAAGAGTGCACTGATCAAAATTATCGATATCAGTTTGTCTTTTTTTCCTGGTGCAGAAAAGCTTTTTGGATCACTGTTTAATTTGTCTCCTTCTTTTACTATTCTAATTATAAAAGCACACAAAACAATACCACAATTTAGTTGCACTTTATCACACAGTTTTCAGATAAAAAAAAAAAAATTATATACATTATAATTATTTGTCGAGCTTGACTGTGTTTAATCTTTTTTTCTCTTTCAGCATTTATGCTGATACACTTGTTAGGTCCATTATTACCTACCTAAAACCAATACCTCCTTAAAATACATCACTCTACATAATACGCTACAGTAATGGGAGCGAACAATGGCCACACTGACAGCTGCAGAGCAGCGTTGAAGGGAAGTAACTTATGAATGCACATGATGTTATGTTACCACAGAAAATCGCAAGCAAAATTTATGCACGTTGTAATGATTATGAAGAATTATGGTATGGACACTACTGTGATCAATTCACCTCCGTGTGATTTCATTAATTGATGTTTCTGTTTGTTTGGGTAACTGGGATGGAGTGAGATATGATATAAGAGTAAGTGCACATGGTTATTTCCGTATCCAATTGAAGTTTTAAAGGGTTTTACTCACTTTATAGACACTATTATATATTGAACTTCATTTAACAGCCTGGGATGGTTTTTTAATTAGTAAATTAACACTCATCATTACACCAGCTAGAGTGTAATAGATTTTTATTTGATGTTCCTTTCACCACCTGCAAACAGGACCAGAGGTAAACTTACAAATAAGAAGGTTGAATGTTCCCAGCCACTGACCTCTGATAAGCCCACAATTCCTATTGATAAGACTGACAAGCTATCAGCAGGAGTGCTGGGGTGATCTGGAGTAATGTGTTTTATATATTATTATGTATGGAAATAAATAAGTAAAATTGTAATTATTTTGTAATTTCCCTTGAAACTTGTAAATATTTCCTTTTTATTATTGATAATGTAACTATAGTTAAGTTTAATTGTACATATATAAGCCATTATTCTTTGTAAGGATTTTTTCTTAAGTTTTAGTATGACTAAATATAAATATATTTTCTAAAATAATTTGAGTTATATTTTGAATTGAGAGGTTAAATGTAAGAATGGACCACTTTAAAGGCACAAATTTTCGCCTTGATAGAGAAGTATTTTCATTACAATACCGAATTCGCACATTGTTGTCCTCAGTGGTTGCAGTTTAAGAGCATTCACTATAAGGTTCATTTTTAATGTTTACATCATCTTCAAACCATTCATAAACAGCTTTTCTTCATCACTGTGTCTCTGTAGACTTGAATTAACAATCAAAATTCAAGTTTCTAAAGATGATTGTTTAAGCTAAAACACAAAATTTAATGTTTCCTTGCCCTTTACTGAACACCATTATTCAAAATCTACAATGTAAAAAGACGTACCTTTGTTCTCCACCTCAAACACAAAATATTGCACGGAGATTCACATCTAAATAGGAAAGACCAAGTTCAATAATGGTGCAAATGGTGGTATTTCACTGAGTGTTAGTGAAGCGTATATTACTCTGAGGAATATCTCAGGATTACATTTGGCTATAGGTTTGAAAGTTGGATGAAACTTCATTCTAAATACTGTAGGCAATATCATGTTCAATGATGGTGCAAATCCATCTGTGGTATTTCACTGAGTGTTAGTGAAGCCTATTACTCTCAGGAATATCTCAGGATTACATTCAGCTATAGATTTGAAAGTCGGATGAAACTTCATTCTAAATAGGTAAGATTGTGTTCAATGTATGTACATGTCCTTTCACAAGGTTTGTCTGAGTGTTAGTTAAATCTATCACTAAGGGGGATATATCAAGAAGAATTAAGCTATAGGCTTGATGTTTGGATCAATCTCTATTCTTCTTACATAGGGAAGATCGAGTTTGATGATGGTGCATGTCTCTTCTGTGAATGTTACTTATCTGGCCAGGAAGCCAGGATATATCCATTATCTTCAAATAACAGGGAGATGGGGCAAGAAGATGTGTCTTCCTTACATGATTGCAGGTAATTTTTATTACTCGTTGGTGATAGTTAATTTCAAGGCAGCTTTTGGACGAGTTAGCATCCACAGCCCTAAAATTTAGTGAAGTCTGTTATGAGTTGTAGGTACTCCTACCTCGTGTTATTTAGTCTTGAGCTATGATTTTGAAATTATATGATAGAAATAACATTTAAATCAAATGATTGCAGTTTAGAGGTGTAAAAGCTTAGTGACAATTAATTAATTAAATATGCTATAATAAATGAAAATCCAGTAACAAGAATTTGTTTAATATAAAAAATGTCTTTTCGTAAAGGACAAATTAAACTTACAAGATTTATTATGGAAAATAATAACGGGTGTTAAATTGAGATAGTGGTTTATTACAAACATACCGCAGATAATAAAACATATTTTGATCTACTGTTTTGCTTGGTCTGGAGCTTGAAGTCTTCTCCGCTTTTTTCTGCCCCTGTAAGGTAAATAACTGAAATAAATGAAACCTCAGTTGTACATCAAATGTTCCATTTATTTTTAAGGATATAAAATGTTTATGTGGACAGAGTTGTGAAGAAATTACAATTACTTGCACTCAAGCATAACTCCGACCGACCAGCACTAACTTACACTAGCATATAACACTAACGTAAGAAATATACAGGTTGCACCAAACACTTTACTACTTCATTCGTTGAAAGTATAGGAACCAAAATTACCAGGTATTGGTAGGGACACTGAATTTATAAAAAATATTTTAAGTGTAACAATTACATGTTAAAAAAATTTATATACTATAGTGATTTTTTAATGAAATCCATATTTAAAAATACTTATTTGCTTAAAATATAAGCATTTAATGATAAATGCCTTGATAAATGCAGACTTTTGTTATATTCTTAAAACCCAACACACTTGTCTGAGAACTAACTGATTCGGAATAAAATGCGTACATGATACTAAAAAAAAAACATTGCTATTTATATAAAACTGTCATAAATTTACCAATCTTATCAACAATTGAGGCTATAGAATTAATTATGTAACACTTCATTAAACACAGTTTTCATGTCTTTATTTTATTGTTATTTCAATTTTTAAGTATATATTTCTACTAAAAACATTGCCCATATAAGCAAATAAAAATCAAGATGTGTTAATACCAATCTACACGATTTTTTTAGCTTTTAAATTTTTTTATGTAGCCATCTGAGTTTGTTAAAGGGGAATTTATAATTTCGCGATTTCCTACCATTGCTTAGAGAAGATAAATCCAGATATTAAATGTGTGAAATGTCTACAAAACATTATTTTTTGTAGTAGTAGGAAAATCTGTTTGGTGCGATTCAAGTGAAGAGTGATTTATTAAGTAATTAAATCTCCTGCAACAAAAGATCACTTTCCACTTGTAATACACAAATAGACACAGTATTTTATGGTCATTTCATATTAAGAATATTCAGTTGCAATTATCATTTGCACAAGAATTCACCAAAATTCACACCAACATTCTTCACATCATATCATTCAAACAAGTCAATTAAAAGTATACCAGTAAACGACAAGTGCTCACCCAAACAAATGACATACTTGTTCCACAAAATCACTAATATTTATGTAAAAACATTCAGGTATCTTTATGTCTTGCATGATAAATTATTGCTGTTTGGTTATATAAGTCATAACAAGTGAAAATATTATCCTAATAGAAAATACAATAACCCAAGTTGACACATACACTCAACTTCCTACACCCGTTTTGAATTGCATAGTGTTTCTTGTTAGAATAAACAACATTTTGTGAGATCATAAGTCTTTTGTGATTCTTTGCAAACAATAACTCTATTTTCTTGCATAATAAATATTTCTATTCACAAAGACTAAATGCATTTTAAGAAAATCATTACATTTATGGTGCGAAAGTGTGTTGTTTTATAAATATTAAAACTATCCATCTTGCTGATGTGATTTTTTTACTAACTAACGCAGCTGCCCATTCCATTACATATTAGAAAATGTTCTTTTATAAATATTTATTAAAATATACTTCGAATCTACAAATATTGAAATTATATCAAAGTTATTTAGTGGCCCCTAATGACTTTGTTCGTTTTTCATTTTTATACCACAGTAACATATTTTATGACTTAATTTTAATTAAACTGATACAAATCTCAACAGAACTGGTAAAAGAGGACTTTCAAATAATTAGGTAATTAAGATTTTAAAAATTTAAAAAGTTTTTTAATGGCAAGTGAAATATTTGTGAATATTAACAGGAATGAAAATAATGGTACCGGTTTCCACAATGAAAAATTTGAATTTGACATACGTCTTCACATATTTTACACTGTATATTTTAAAATTGTGTAAAACAAATAGTCCACAATTATTAAATGAGGTAAATGACACACATAACCTATTACATTTTACATTGTAATTAGTTGCTGCAATGTCACATTAAATCAAAGTCATAACGAATAAAACATAGTTGAAATTGGTCTGTTATTACTAGTTCAAACAGAAATGATTTATTGTATATCCTCCTACACAATTGGTACATCTGATTGCAGTGTTTGATTGGTCAAAGATAAAGCTACAGTACACACTCAAATGTTTTATTAAACAAACATTACTTTAAATTATTTACAATATAATTTCAAATAAATAAATAAATATATATATTTAAATTATTATATATATATATATATTTAATACTATATGGATAAAAATAGGATTTTTCACAAACTAGTGGTTGTTATTTAATTTAGTGAAAATCCATAGTAAAATCTGAAAATGAAGGATGTTTTTTGTAACTAATAATAAAAACAGCTATTGTGTCTTTTGAAAGAATTTGTTCTTCATTAATTTTTATGAGCTAATTAAAAAATATCTAATTTTATCTTTAGATTTGAAAGTTATTTATTTGAAAATCAGTTTGAAACCTTAACATCACAAACTATTTGAAAATTTACATAATTTAAAAAATAATATTCAGCTGTTTAACAGACATGATCTATAACAATCAGAAAGGAATTGTATAATAATATCTCCAAAGTAATTATAAAATAAATTTTAAAGTGTAATGGGTCATGGTGTTGTGATAAAATTATTGTGCCAAACAAAATTATCCAATTTTAGGATTTTGTTCAACTTACATAGAGCAATATTTATACCAAGTGTTTATTGTATCTACATTGTATAAGAGATCAACCATGCATGTACTGTAACTTGATCGTGACAGATGATTAAAACACAAGTTGCTGGATTTTTTTGGGTTTAAGAGAAATTACCAATCTGAATGATTCACGCTCTAAAAAATATCTTAATTCTAAAAATTTTATGTCATCCAATGGATTTCAAAATTAATTTTTAAAATTATTTTAAATTAGAGTACAGGTTGACTGAAGTATGCTTTGAAAATAAGGGTTATTCTGAGAGAAAGGATTACACAACTTAATTAGAGAATACTAATAATCCTTATTCTAAAGGTTAAAGCATAATATACCTGGCAACCAAGATGTACTTTTGTTTTTCTTCCATAGTAAATTAACACAGATTAAACTAATATTTGTAATCTTTCATTAAATCGACTAAACCCCAAAAATTCCATCACACAGGTTGGTAACTCACTGAAAGATTTAAACAGTGTACGATTAGACATCATCTGGTTTGTTTTCTAATTGTTCGTTCTGTGAATATATTTGGTCATAGGCCAAATATTAAAACAATAATGAGTTCTGCTGGTTAAATTGATCCTTCCATTGGATTTTGAGATCGATTTTCAAATGAGCTTAAATTATAATATAGGATTAGTCATTACTATGCTTGTTATGGTTATTATACAAGTATCACATTAAATATTTCCCCGGTTTAGTTCAAATTCTAACAGAGTTCACAACATTTTTCAAAATACCCAAGATCTTTTTGAACCAACTTTAATTATTCTTATATAAAAGATAACTGACAACACAAGATAACACAAATTTTGGAATCAAGTTGAATTTGGTGATTTTCACTAGGTAAAACATCAATATTTGAATACAAAGTAGGTCTGGTATGAGGAATAATGTAATAGAGAATAAATAATTGCTTCACAATGAAAGTTGCACTAAACAACACAGCACAAAGATGGCACTTGAAATAGTACAATATTAAGTCCGATGAATACGCAAATAATGGAACAGAAATGGTTTGTTTAATTTAATATACATGGCACAAACAAAGATAAAAATTTGCGAGGCACAAATAAAGAAGAAGGTACAGAATAAATTTCAAACTAAGCAGGAAATAGGAAGTTAATCCTTTTAAGTACCAATCCCAAATATGGCATATTCCACAATTAACAACATTAAAAAAGTACATCTTTAATTTTAATGTTGAACAGTTTTAGTGTTTATAACCGCATCAGAAACATCTTACATCTTAGAAATGTTATCTACAGAAATGGAAATTGTTCTTAAGTTAATAAGCTCCATAAATTGACAAGAGCTACCAATAACTGTAAAAGCCCATAGTTTAACCCAAAGATTAAAAATAAAACTATTTCATTTTATGGATCTCTAAAAATATACTACTTCTTCATTTCATCAATACAGAGGTATATATATATGTATAATTACTATTAGGCCAATACAGGTTTTTTGCAAATTATAAAAACTGAAGTAATAAAGCAAATAAGTATTTCACTTTAAAACTTAAATAAGAAATTTGCTCATACGTCTTACTTAAAACTGGGATCAAGAACCTAAATTGAGAAACTACAGTTCAAAAACAGTGAAACCGACTTAGGCTTCAGCTGTTTGCACAAAATAGCTTTAAACCTTTAGTAACTCTAACCCCAAGAATTAGTTTTAAACCTCAATGTTGGAAGAAAATTACAGCACTGTAACAAGAACAGGAATCTTCTGCACCAGGTAATTTTTTTGTATTCAATATTTTATACATTGGAGTTTGAAACTTGCACACCCAAATAAGCCAATTTATGGGTATCTGTAATGGAACAAATTCATAGCAAAGTTTATGAGAGGAATGGAATGAATGTCTGTGATCAATTAATAATGGAAGGATAACAGGATTTCGGACATTTACCATCGTTATGTGTTACTAAAGGTATAACACATATATTGTGTTATAGTTTGTGTATCATATAACGATGGCAAATGTCTGAAATTTTGTTATCCTTTCAAACCTTCCATCATCAATTAACAAATTTTAAACAAAGAATAATCAATGATGAAGTTTTTACAAGGCTGATAAACAATCTTGGTCAAAAATATTCTAGTTATATTGTGTTATGTTAAATGCCAACTGCACTGAAGGCCATCTTGATTGTAGACATATAACAACAATGTTAAAACGCATTTAATTTTTCAACCTTATATTTAGTAGTAGAATTATGGGTGATTTTAAGATGTTATTAATACACAACTAAACTGTTTTTAGTTTTTTCCATAGATTATTAAAGAAAAATATCTCATACTTTCTTATATTACATTGTTTAAACACTAGGGTAAAAGTACATGAGGTTTAATTTTGTTCTTATGTAGAAAAAGTCATTTTACTAACCGGCTCTAAGCTCGTTGACAGCCTTTGGAATGTTGAACAGGGTATTATTGCACATTTAGTTATTCTCAGATGTTCCTTCATTTAATTATAATTGTGTAGAAGAACACTCCCTTTGATGTATTTGTTTATTTGCCAAGATACTGAGCTATACTGCACAGTTTAGTTAAGTTACCTTTTCTGGTTTATAGTATTTGAAGCTGCTTTTTCTTTGTCCAAGAATTTAAAGGCTAGACTAGCCTCTAAAGTTACAGAGTTAAGAGGACTTGCTGCTTATTTTTCCTGGTTTCTTATGATATTTTTAGTTTTACACAAGTGAGTTCATTATGTACAAGTGACAAATAATATATATTTGGAATACTGACTGAGTAATAGCATAATAATAACTCTAGATAGACAGTGACTCTAGATAGAGTTGGTGAAGTGTCTCCAATACACATGTACATGCTTATGTGTCTAATTTCTGTACACTAGGACTTCATTCATTTCTTTTTAGCGTGATAACCTTGAAATTGTTAATAACATACTCATTTTTAAGAGTTTGTTTAGAATACAAACAATTTAAAGATTTTAACATTTATTTTCCAAATTATATCAATCTGTTTATTTTAACAAGCACAAACATATATAACAATTTACCGCAATACTTCTTGATGCTTTTGAATTTTTCAAGTGGAAAAATTAAGTACATTTTCGTTTTTGCAGAGCAAACTTTAACTGCTTTCTTACCAAACAGTTTTTAAACATTCTCTATATTATATTGTGGTTTAAAATTACGGTCTTTTTACATCATACTATATTTTATATTACCTTGGCGACTTTGCTTTATAAAATATCCATAAATGAAAAGCAATATGTTGCCTCAAATGTATTGATTACACAATAAAGTGAAAAATATTTTATAAACTTTCACAATGAGGCAGTATTTTAGCACCTGTATGCTTTTATGTATTTTTTTCCTTTCTTTCGATATTTATGTGTTAAAATAATGAATGACCTACTATAATTGATATGACTAGTAAAAGGTTGGGTAAATGTTTAGACTAAAAAGTAAATTACAAATTAAACAATTAAAGAATAGTATAAATGCACAGTTTGCAAACTTGTATTTTAGTTTACAAAGCTAATATTTTACTGGAAAATGAAAGTATTTTGTGGGATTGGCAAACTGGCAAAGTTAAATAAAACAATACGAACATAACTGATGACATTTTCTTAAATCAATTGCTCTAAAACAACTTAGATTGTTCCATAACATAACAATTAATAATATTTCAATATATTTTATTACAATTACTGGCAGGCAGACACAATTTATTTACAACTTAAATGATATAAGTAAGGTTATTGTTTTCTCGAGTGATTAGGCAATGAGTGATAGTATACCTAATAGTACTGTATTACAATAATTGTGAATGTGTCACTGATACACAAATAACTTGTAAGACAACTAATATAGATAAGTAGATAGATATACAGTACACATCTGAAAAGGATTAACAAGTTGCCTAGATAAGAAAACAATAGTAATCTTAAAGAAAATATGTGAGTTTGTACTCAAAATTTATACACAACGTGTATTCTAATCGTACATTCGAGCTTAAACAAAACTAAACTCAAATGACAGAACTCGGAAGAAAAGTGAAACTATCAATAAAAACAACATAAATTTCCATAGTCATTAACGTCGTTGCAGGTTTGTAAATAATTTACAGACATGATATTTGAAAATATATAAAAATAATGCTATTTTAACAGTGTGAGCATAATATCACAGACAATGCTCGAGGTTGGTGGGGACTTGTTCATACCCGGTTTACAAAGTATGTGATTAGAAAGATGCCGCCACCGATCACAACTAAGCCTATGCTAATGTTAATCGGCTTTAGTAGAGACCTCTTAAAGTTATTCCAACTCTCGGATTGTTGTTGTTTCCTCTTCATTTCTTGCAACTTCTCGGCAACAGCCGCGTTCCGTTCCTCATGCTTCCTCTGTCGCACCCCGTCCGGACTGAACAGATACACACATCTAAGCCGTCACATCACAAAGAGGGATTCACACAGGAGGAAAAGGAGATTTGGTGCAGGGAAGATACAAAATGCAACTAATGTCTTATCATTTAGGTTTAAAATAAAAAAGCACCACTTCAAAATAATAATGCTACAATATTTGGATATGTCTATACATTTAACCCAAAACTGACAAGTGGATAACCTCTATTGGTAGGTTATTCTCTGATTTTTAAAGAATTTTGTAATACAAAAATCATAAAATACGCTTAAAAACATACAATTATATATTGTCATGTATAGTTATTTTCATACATGTCAGTACATTTAAGTAAAGCATATGTTATGATTTAGCATATAATATGTTTTTTAATGCTAACCGTCCATGAAGGTTCGTCATTATTGGGTAAATATAAATAAAAGCAAGATGTTGTTTTCTAGAGTATTATGAGGGTTACTTTGAAAATTTTGAGATACTGGCAGGAAGTGCATACTGCAATAGTCTTATCATTCCTATCCAATTGTCCGAGTGCTTTATCAGTACCTGACAGCAACTTCGGCTCATCAGTATACTTGTGTCGTCTGTTCGTTAAGATAAATTACATGAAGTCAAGAGTTATCAAGAAAGCAGTTTCTGTATATGATGTTAAAGTTCGTTTTCAAACATTCAAAAATTGCTTTTGGTTTTGAAGCACAATCCCATGTTACACTGTTTTAGGTGGTATTCAAAATTTTGAACGAGCTGTAAAAATTCACTCTAAGATGACAAATATTTGGGAAGGCTCCTTCCATTATTCCACTCCTCAAGAACCATTGATTGGGTACGTGCTATGATCCAAGAGGACGATACTGCACTTATTTTACGATTAAAGCTTCCATAGGTATTGGATTCGCAGCAGTGCGAACAAGTATGCATGACTTAAAAATTCAGGACAATTGTTTCTCATTGGGTACCTTACGATTTGAAAGATTAGCAAAACACTAAGCGTGTGAAAATCAGCCAGGATTTTGTCAAGTCTAATAAGAGTTCAAACAAATTATGTAAAGAATCCTGATAATATTTAAATTATGATTAAAAAAAAACTTGTACATTTTGTCAAAGAAAGAAATTACTTCAATATTTAAAAGTTACTTATTTAATACTGCAAAAATGTTTCAATTTTTTTGTAGTCTTAAAAAAGTGTTTGTTATTCACATATGCATATGTATAAAAATGTAAATATAACAAAATCTTATTGCTAATACTTGATAAACATGATATCGGCATGCTGTATTTCTCGCATACATCAGTGATGCCGATAATATCTGCTTTTGGCACTTCTCGCATATGTCAATGATGCGGATAAGATCAGACTTGGCACTTCTCGCATATTGTAATGCTGATTTAATTGGCTATATGTCTATACTCTTGGTGTTATGTTTGAAGGCAGTTTGGAAACTGTTCCAATGCTCTATTCTGTGAAGGAATTGGAATAAACATGTTCATTGGTGATGTTGGGCAATCTTGATCAATAAGCATAAGTCGGTGTACTATGATGATCAATAGGTCACAATTCTGGTAGCAATCAAAATTGTCAGTCCAAGCAATAATCCGACCACTGCAGATGCTGCAGTACATATTTGTTTTCTTTGGACAAAATAAAATCTGCTGATATTACTATCCACTGCAAACTGCTTTTATGGTTTGTTGAGAACATATGTTTTACAGTGCAATGACGAAACAATGCCATTTGTTTCAGGATGGGTGCACAAAATGTCATTAATGAGGAGGTAACTAACTACTTGTATCATTGATAACCGTGTTGAAAAATCAATGTTATTACAGAGAAAATAAAAAATTTACAGTAACTGAAATCCCAAAATATTTCAGTCAAACTTCAAACATTGTTTAATATAAAATTATAATCGGAAACATTGGTACTATAATTAAGAGTAGAAAGATGGCTGTTGCCAATGGGTGGTGTTGATTCACAGTCAGCAATATTCTTTTCTTGGGGAAATGAAAAGCTTGTTTCTAAGTACAAGAATTGCTTATATACAAATTATGTTTAAAATTGTTTTGAAATATGTTCTTTAAGACTTATATTACAGCCTCAATATACACTGAATACTTTTTATACCTATATGGAGTTTGTGTAATAATACTTGACCATATTCTTCTTTTATGAGGATAATTTATAATATATAAGCTGGTATACTTGAATGCCTTAATAAATATGATTTTAAAATGATTACCAGAATAAAAAGGTAAACTATTAGCTAACGTACAATTGTAATATAAAAAAGAAAAACAATAGGCAGAAAATGATTTTGCAAAAATATAATTACCTTTTGGTTATACCATTGCCAGGGCTTGGTGGAGCGCTGGACTCTTCGGAACTGCTCTCAGAGGGAGGCTCACTCGGCAGTGGTGGCAGTGAAGTTATATCCGGTGTTCCAACATTGTTTGTCTTCAGTGACTCTCCTCGAGGTGGAGGTAAAGGAGGTGGGTCTTCTTCTTCATTGTTTTGAATGTGATTGGCATTTACCTCTTCTTCTTCTATAACCGGGTCATTCTGGATTGAAAACAGAAAATAAGGAATATTAGAATAATTGAATTCATTCTCAGTTGCAATTATATAAATTATAATTTTGTCAATATACCAAAGGATGGAACTCACATCGTTTATCCTATCCCAGTCGGTCTTCATACCCTCTATGATAGCTAAGTAGGAGAACCGCAGCTGATCTGTAGTCTGAATTAAGCCCATCCGCTGCCTCCTCATGTCCAGCAACACATCTCGCACTTTCACAGCATCACAGCCATTGTTCTTGATCTGGAAAACCACATATATTACAATTAGTTTTATATTTAAAACAATACATGACAATTTATAATGTAGACAATATTAATTCAGGATTTACTGAGTTTTCTTAGGTATAATAAAAAGATATATAACCAACTCTATGTTAATTCAACAAATCAACACTCAACACAAAAATTAAAACCATAGATAACAGAGCATTTGTGTCAAAATTGTACAATAAATTAGTATAAGAATATTTTGTGTAAATTACAGAACTACTTAAAGATATACTGACTGATTAATTATTACATGAAAATATCTTTGAAACATAGCGGATTAAAATAAGAATAAAAGAACATATTAACAAAAAAATAAAAACATGTTTGACAAATTTTCAGATATTGTTGGTCTTTCAGAATATATAATTAAATATATTAGTGATGTGTCATTTCAGCTTTTTAAAATCTTTATACAGAAGGTTTCCCAAGTACTTTTATATGCCACACCTGTTCTCTTACAATAGTTCAATAACAAAGTTAATTTTATTTTAACATCTACTACTGGAAAATAGTTTACCAAAACAAGGCAGAATATTTCAAGATTGTAATTGTGTTAACAATGTTTCAACACAATGCAACACTGCAAAATTAAAACATAGTCATACCAAAAATTGTTTTAGTTTAATGTTAATGTGATGAATCGCGATAATGTATTACCATGGCTACCATTCTTCATTTTATATGTATAAATAGTATATAAACCATTATATATGTAATAGATTTGCAAAACAAATATTTAATATTGTGTACTTTTGACAGTCAAAATAACTTTGTTACAATGTTTAACTTACTTATTTAGTAATCCTACATTGGTCGAAGTCACTTAACTATTGCAGGTCGATGGGTGAGCTTTGTGCTAAGTGTAATATGACATGGAATTATAAATAAAACAAATTAACTTTGTGCTTTATTATAAGCTAAACGAGCTTAGTAAGAATACACATAGTACTATTCTCTTGAACATGTGCCAATTACATTATGAAATATAAAGTAAATAACTTTACTAAAACTTATGTCAGATCAAGGAAGTGATCAGTTTTACTATAATTAATTTACTATGATAACAAAATTATATTTAACATATTTTTAACATATCAGCTAAATAAACTGTGGAATAACTTAAACACAAGAATTACAATCATGAATTGGTGTATTTAGCCTTTTTACTAGTTTGAGGTCTGCTATCTAACGAGAAACACCCGTCAGGCTGAGTTGCACAGTACAGTTCTAAATTGTATATATAACAAATTCTGATGTAAACTAGAGAAAATAGTTTCAAACCATATCTCGCAGGCTTCTTGGGCATGTACTGCCGGGAAGAACATCACCCCCAAACGACTCAAGCATTTCGTCCATTGTACATATTTGCTGACACAATAGTGTCTCTTGCAACATTCCACAAATCCATCAGACATTTATAATGGAAGCTAGATCACCCAAAGGTTGTCTTTTTGTTTGTGGTTGCATCATCAAAAGAACATGCAATGTAACAATAAATGAAAGCGCCTATAGCTCATTGCCATCCAAAACAATTCAGAAGTGGTTCCGTCATTTACCCATAAATCCAATAGCCATGCATAGTTAGTAGTTCTCAGATCTTTTATTTCTTGTAGATTTGTATTGATTACATCAGATTCTCTTCTGAGACATCCAAGTTCCAAGCTTATAAGATGATTGTCACATTTTTCACTTCTCTTTTTACACCAGATAAATGTGTTACAATATTCCTTTGTGTTCAGCGTCTTTGTTGAAAAGGCGCATGGATGTTCCAATCGTAAGTAAGGTCATGACCTGTGTAATGCAGAGCAGTAGTAACACCTGTTGCTTCTTCGTCACCTGATTGTTCATTTCCACTAACGTGATCACTGTTGGGCTCAGCATCCTTAATCATCACCAGAAATACCACAACCGCCCAAAAAGTTGTCTTCAGAATCAGATTTTACTTGAAACCATTGTACTACTCAATTTTCTCAATTTAATTAAATAGTTGTTAACACCTAACTAAATACAATTAAAATACGACTTGAAACAACTGGGAAAAAAGATATTTCAGTAAACACCAATGGTTGAAGGATGAGCTCACTGGCACAGTATCATCTGTTTTGACATCTTGCACTACTGAAGGTCACTTAGCAACTTAGATAGCCCCCTCCCCAAATTCTGGGCTGCAGCTATTGAAGGGCATTATGGGATAGCATTGCCAAACTAACAGAATTTGGAACAAAATTATCTTTCAAGTGAGCTCAACCCTCAACCAACACAGGGTCTTTAGTTTTTATTTTCTTATTTCTACAGGTTAAGTGTCAGAAACGGCTATGAGGCCCTTCATACACATAATCAAGTACGTCACTGACCAGTATGAGACAAGTGTCTACCAGACAGAAAGTGCCCGACCGCCCGATCCCTGCAGAGCAGTGGACGACTGCTGGCCCCACCTCTTCCGCCAGTGCTCCACTCTGTCGCACCTTGTTGAGGAACCGTAGGAAAACCGTAGGGCTCTGAGGAACCCCAAAGTCAGGCCAGGTTGTGTAGTGGAAGTGAAGAATGTCCCGGCTGCTCCCACTCTCCACATCTGTTAGTCTAAAGATTCAATGCAGATTCTCATTAAAACAACTTAAAAACTATACTCCTAGATAATAATAAGAAATTGTTTCTATTATAATGGAATACTTTTATAACAGTGAGAATTTGTTTGAAGTTATAGTAATTTTTACTCCATAATATATTCAAAATTTAAACAGACACATTATTGATAAACAGTGTATCTGAAGAAAACTTTTAGTTCTATTTGTAGAAAACTATTTAATCTGTTTAAAGAATAGTAAGTGTTAAATTAAAACTATATTACCATCACTACAAGTTAACAAAGTAAAATCTTCTTCAAAGTTAATTTTATTTTTAGCTACTTTATAACCCAACTTATGAAACTGATCTATAAAACGTATAGTATTTTGTTACCATTAGAAAGAAGTTTCAATATTTATATAGAATGGAAATAAGTTGTAAATATGAGGCATATACAAAAGTAAGTGTACTTAGGCTCTCACTGCTGGAAGGATTTGTTTATACACATGTTGGCTACACCGCAGTGATTCCTTCCCTCTGAAACGAGACCGGTTCTAGGTCAGTTTGTTGAGAACTGTCGATGCGACAATACGTTTTCATGTCAATCTAATCTACTGTCAAATGCCAAATACACAGCATCATCCGTTACCTCGTTTGGAAGGGAAAATTCCAGTTAAGGCTTAAAAAAGAAAAGTTATCGCCGGTGATGAGATGGGTTTATAGTTATGATCCCGAAATAAAAGTCCTATAATAACATGGCTTGAACCTGAAACCCAGCACCTGATAAAAGCTCGACAAGTTTGAAGCAAAAAAAAGATGCCCTGGTGACAGTGTTCTTTTACGACACACTTATTAAGCACCACAAGTATGCTTCAGAGGATGGTTCTATCAACAAGGAATATTCCCTCAAATTTGAGGCTACTCAGGGATGGGTGTGGCATAAACGTCTTGAATTATGGGGCAGTGGAGACTGGATGCTTCACCACGAAAATGGACCAGCTCATTCCTCTCACATGATTCAACAATTTTGCCCGAGGATCACAGCAGCCAAGTGCCATGTTCTCCATATAGTCCTTGCACCATGTGATTTCTGGCTGTTCCCGAAATTTAAATCTCTGCTTAAAAAGAACCAGATTTCAGTTTAAGAGGTCAAATTGAATATGACAGTGGTGCTAGACGATCCTGAAAGACTTTGCAACAACTTGTTTCTCAAAATGGATCGTTTAAATCAGTGCATTAAGTCTGAATTGTAGAGTATTCTGGAGGAGACTCAAGTTTGGTCGCATTCAGCAAGTTAGGATTCCAGTAATATAAAATTATCGGATACTTTTTGGACAGTTTCCGCATTTTAGTGAAAAAATCTGACAAAAATATATTAGCTAAGATCTATTTTTGAAACATCTCTGTTAAAAAAAGGTCACTTTGTCCCTTCATCATGCATGCTCTAAGAACCGTGTCAATGAGTTATGCAAGTATAGAACAGTTTTCAAAAATGACAGTTTTTTGAAGTGGATATTGAAGCAAAACAGACTTCCTAGAGAAATCAAAATGTTTTTGTGTCCTCATATCATATTTGTGTAGAGTTATATTTTACAAAAAAATGTAATTTGAAAGATCAATATTGATCGAAGAGAACAGATATGAGGGGATTGAAACACCGGTTTACACATATCTCTAAATCCAGCACCAGGCATAATCCTCAGTATAATTCAGCAACAGATATAATTATCACCACAGTTTTCTATATTCTAGTAGATTAACCAGAATTTCCCAAAAAATCAACCTATGGCAAATACACACAGTGTACATGATCTTGTGAAAAATGCAGGAAGAATAGTTTTTAACAGGTATATTTTCTGTGGCAAAAAAGTTAGTGCGCTACTATGAACCCAACACCTATTAGTATACTACATAAATAGGTTTTGGAAAAAAACGACATGAAAATATGTAAACAAACAAAAATTAAAAACAGCTTTAACATAAACCACAATATATACCAACTATAACTGAGATTTTCACTGGAATTGAAGATACCTAAAGAATATTATGAGATTGAAAAGTTATGGTATGAATAAAATTTAAACCAAAATGGTACACACCTAATGTCTGCTAAAATAATACCTACCTTAAAATTCTGGTGGTAAAGTATGGACCTTCTGTTTCGGAAGCAAGCTCGACTTTCAAATTAACATCAGTAAACTCCATGATGTCCTCACCTCCGTTTTTACTCCCAACTGGCCAATACTGGTGACATTTTACCTGGAAAAGATAATATATCATTATTTTACAGAAGAGTACTGTTGGCACCACAAAAACAATCTTAACTAATAAGACAAAATTAAATAAAATTATTTAGCACTTGTATGCCAGATTACCAAGAAACAGTCGATGTAACCAACTCAACCGTCATCTCAATCACTCTCTGTGTGCGGACATCACTGTGCACTTTTCGAGTTCATAGTAAGTTTGTTCTAATATACCTTATTTGTATTTACATTTTCAAAAAAACCTGAGGGTCCTGGGAACTAAGATCCTGAACAATAGGTACTATAAGAGCGTTGCTAATAATAGAACTAGAAAATGGGAGATGTAGTTATGGGAATAGTAAGAATACAAAACACGTTATTTAACATTTTAAAATAAATATGTCTTTAGGCTCCATTACATTTAGTGATATTGACTTAGGTTTAAATTATGCTATATCCACCTTAATAAAAAAGGTTTTCAAAATTTGTTTGTTCAAACCAAGTTAAATCCAAATCTGTTAGCCATTTCCGTTTTCTTTGTGTACTAGTAAAATATGTTAAGATTTCTTTCATTTATAATGTTATGTTTTAGTCTTATTAAAAAAATGCATTTTAGAATACAAGTACAGTGGAGTCCCGCTAATCCGAACACGTGTAATCCGAACGTCGGTTAATCCGAACAGGTCCAGGAGGAATTATTTATAACGATAATGAACAGTTATAGGAACTAATTACATAAAAAATGAAAATGGGTGCATCATTTCGTACATAAACAAAGAAAACTTTAATTAAATAGACATACAGTATTTTATTAAGACAAATTGTGTACGGTACAGTACATAAATAATGAAGTTAAATACAGTACCAAATTGAAACTTATAGGTTAAGTACGAGTTAAATTACTGTATTAAGAAGTGAAATCAAACAAAAATTGGACGTACAGTACTGATATTATTATTGAGTACAATATTAATTGTTAAAAGACATAAATTCAGTTATTGTCTTATGTCGCATTAAAGAGAGTCTATTGGATGACGCGTAGTTTCGTACAACTATTGAACGCGTGGACCCGTACAATATACAGTACGCTCACATTGCTTAACAATAGAACTCTCTAAATACGGTAAATGTGCTTAGTATTCGCAAACACGTTTATTTGTCAAGAAATACAATGCAACAGTCAGAAAACATGTTTTAATAAACAATGTTGATAATTCTATAACAAAATAGACCCATTTTCAAGTTTAAAACCGTATTTTTCTGTAATTCTGGCTAATCCGAATAGGGCTCGGTCCCAATTAGGTCGGATTACCGGGACTCTACTGTATAACACATGAAACAATTACAAAAGAATTCATTTCTCACAAAGATTTATTGTCATAAAATGTGATATTTAAAAACCTAAAAATATTATACTGCAACTATCATCAATCATGCTCATAAAATAAACTAAAGTTTTAATAAATTAATTTTTAATTTTCCATAAATATACTAATCTTGTTTCAATGCAATATTAACTCATCAGTTGTATTTCATAACTTAAATGATGTTACTTATCATGGAAAAAACATAGGTTCCTTAACTTCTAATTTTAGTATTAGTAGATCTTCTTCTATTTCTTCTAGTATTTTAAGTAACACTGTGTTATCTTAATGTTTTCTTTTTTTAAGATACCAATAAATAACTTAATTTTATTGAAACATTTTTAACTTTCAAAAATTTAATTGGTAGGCCTAGCTAATAACTACAATAGGCACAGCTAAATTGCAGTACAGATATACCAAGGAAATTTACCACTAAAAAATAGTGCTCTGGGGAAATTTTGGGTGGTTAAACATATTCTGCATCCCTGTGCCAAAGAATTATTGATTTCCAGCTCTTTCAGTTTATACTGTGATAAACATGCTGTTTGTCTTCTATTACAAGGTCTGCTTGAGACCTATTACAACAAAATAAAAGTCTAAGAGATCCGGTAGGTTCCATTTGTATGTGACCCTGGAAATAGTCTTTTTTATTAATCCCTATTGTAGACTATGTAATTTTATAATTATAAGTTTTTAAAGTAGATCTTATATCATTGTATTATAGTAAGTATTGAAAATAACTTTTAAGATTTATTTTCTTTAATCTTTATCAACCATTATTTAATATAATGTTTGTTCCAATCATTGTAACAGCAGTATTACAGAACCTCCTCATGAAACTCATCCTTTTCCTAGACCTGGCATAGTTGATTTTTCTGTAACTGATAGGCTGTTTTTGGGTGATTTACAGACTTGTTTTATAAAATGTGAAAAATCTTTATTTACTATAATTTTTTCATTTTGTGTTTGGTATTGCATTGTTCAGCATGCACTAGAGAATAGTCTACTATAGTGTACAATAGTGTCCATAATATAAGTCAAAAGTTATAAAAACTGGCAGTAAAAAATAAGAGATTGTATATAGGGGTGTATGTATGAATGAATAAATTAAAAATATCAAGATAACAAAAAGTTTTAAATTTATTCAAGTTTTAGAAAATGTATGGTTTTATATAATTTATAGTATATGAACTGGAATAGTAAAAAGGAAAATTCTATATCACTACATAATATTTTCTGTATTGTTTTGAGTTATAATTATTGGCACATGCAATCTGGTGGGAAATCGTAGAAACACTTTCAAGTAGTTTTCATTGTGCTTATTAGCGTGTACTAATTTTGTCTACTTTTGATTTAAGTTATGATTTCTTCTTGCTGATTCACTGTGGCTTGTCATTTGTTTCAGAATAGTTAAAATTTCTGTAATAGTAAAACATTAAAAACAATCGGCAATACAAAAAAGTTCTATTCCAATACCAAAACTGTGGTTTCGATTCTCGACTTGATAAAGATTCCTGCATTATTTTTAACTAAGAATATAGACTGATTCTATTACCATTTTAAGCAAGAAAAGTACCATCATTATAATTAGACCATAAAATTAAATTGTAAATACAGTTTTATATAGCTCCTTAATTCTTACAGCACAGAATATAAATTTCTATATTTCCCCCAGTGTGCCATTAGCTTTTAACTCCTTGAATGACAATAGATTTTGAGGGGGTTGCACTGTCAGTACCAAGCATTTATGACAGTTCTATCCCTCAGTGCCAAGCATTTTCTTGTCTTTGTCTAGTGTTCCGCCATATAATTTAAAACTTTTTTTTCAAATAAAGATAATGAAAGATAATTTTTGTAAATAGTCCAGGAGAAATAGCAGTTAAAAAATGGTCAAATAAATAAATGTTTTCTTACAGCAAAACTAATGGTACAATTTAGTCAAATACATCATAAATAAATAAAAAAAAACCATTCTGAACCAAAAATCGTCTATTAGGGGGTATAGGAGGGGTGGTTTTTTAGGGGTGAAAATGGTTTTTTGCAATTTGTGAGTAAAAAAAATGCATCTTATTGAAAAATGTTAAATGTAAAAGTTGTTGGAAATACAAAAATCTACAACTTTTGTAGTAATCATTTTTGCCCTAACCTCAAAAATTTCCCCAAAAGATTAAAAAAAAAACCGTTTTTTTTTTTTGGTTTTTTAATTTTTTTCTTTTACAAAAATGGTTCGATTGAGCTGAAAGTTTGATGAAATATACTTTGTGCTATTCTAAAAAATACTGTATTTTTTTTCATTAAGAAATATTCAGCCGTTATTAATAAAATTTCACTTTAAAAAAAAATATTTTGATAATTTTCAATCACCATTTTGAAACATTTTTTTTAATCAAAAAGGTTCTCTGACGGCTCATTATTTTAGTTTTTTTGTCTATTTTGAATAAATTAAAATAAAAAATATGTAGTTTAATTGAAAAAAAAACTGCAGAAAAAATTGAAAATAAACAAAATATTGACATTTTTCATTATACATTGTATTATTTACGTGGAAAAATTGTTATTATTTATTTAAATTATAATTTTTTTTATACCAGAGCTATTTGTTAGCATTAGGCAAAATAATAATGAATTATGCATATTTAACAACTACGTGGAAATTTTTAAATAAATCAAAAAATAGGATTCGAGTCTTAGTAATTTTTTTTTAATTTGTATATTTTCCTTCATATATTTTTTATTTCTTTAAAATATTTTTTTACAATTCTTATTGAAATTAATCAAGAAACCATTATTCCTTTCCAAAAGTTTTTTTTGAATATTTATGTTTTTTTTCAGTGAACTTAAAAATATAAATATATTTTTTTCATATTCTACGTCATCTGATCGTGATTCATACCATATTCTACTCAATTTTTTCCCTGCTTTTTTTAAATGTAATGATTGTATCTCCTTTCATTGAAGGAAATACAAGATCGTTATCAAAACTATCACTCAATTTTTTTTAATGTATTTAATGTTGGGATATCACCATCAAAATCTTCTATAATTTCGTTAAGGTTGGAAAATTGGCACTCGGATGAATTTTTTTAAAGTAATACACGCAGTAACTTATGAAATCTTTAGAATCTACACTCGCTGTATGTCTAAAAGATGTTGAGCTTGTCCCATCATAAAAAGATGACATGCACCTATTATGATAATAAGCTTTGAAACTTCATCTGATTCTTTGAGAAAATTCAGTCTAACAGACTTTTATTAAATGATTCTGAAACATCTCTTCCCTTTAAAGTTGATAAAATTTTTCATTAGTCTCAGCCTTCTGCATGCCGGCGAAATGCTCTATTTTGGTTAAAAGGTTCTTCACAAAAAACACAATGATGCTCAAAATTAAAATCACATGCTTCTTTCATAATCTTCTTCCCAATAGATTTTGATCGAGGTCTATTGTATGCTGGTCGACAACCATCATGATGTGTGCTTCAGTCAATTTCTGAAATGTTATGTACCGCTGATGTTTGCTTTGTTTACTTGACGAAATAAAGAGTATCTATCCCTCGACTTTTTATTTTCACCAAATCTCCATCGCGGCTTTTACAAATGATACAAGAAGGTACCTTTTCCACCATTTACATGAGTCTATAAAATGCAGAAAGCACGATAAAATTAGTATACTGAAAATACGTAAAAATTACTAGATAAATAGCATGCGTAAAATTGTATGCACAGAGACAAAGATTTATGATCTGTATTATTTTTAATAATTTTTATTGAATAATTTGTATAACATTTTGTTTTGCAAAAGTTTTACTGTACGATTTGTATTTTATATGGACAAAAATCTTGTAAATTGCTAATCACGAGGCTTATTTCACGACACTACTCCAATATAACTTGACTGACGACAAAGCAGCTGTTTATTGAATGCTTAGAAAACATACTGAGACCTGTATAATAGAAGAATAGGATTGACCCCGCACTTTTACTTCAAGGACACTATTATATACCTGTACTATATATATTACCTGTAATCCAACTTTCACATTCAACAATGTTTCTAAAATACTTTTTCAAAATATTCGAGAATTCTTCCAACATTAAAAAAAATTATAATTTAAATAAATAATAACAATTTTTTCCACGTAAATAATACAATGTATAATGAAAAAATGTCAATATTTTGTTTATTTTCAATTTTTCTGCAGTTTTTTCAATTAAAACTACATATTTTTTATTTTATTTCTTCAAAATAGACAAAAACACTAAAATAATGAGCCGTCAGAGAACCTATTTTGATTAAAAAAAATGTTTCAAAATGGTGATTGAAAATTATCAAAATATTTTTTTAAAGTGAAATTTTATTATAACGGCTGAATATTTCTTAATGAAAAAAATACAGTATTTTTAGAATAGCACAAAGTATATTTCGTCAAACTTTCAGCTCAATCGAACCATTTTTGTAAAAGAAAAAATTAAAAACCAAAAAAAACTGTTTTTTTAATCTTTTGGGGGAAATTTTTGAGGTTAGGGTCAAAAATGATTATCACAAAAGTTGTAGATTTTTGTATTTCCAACAACTTTTACATTTAACTTTTTTCAATAAGATGCATTGTTTACTCACAAATTGCAAAAAACCATTTTTCACCCCTAAAAAAACCACCCCTCCTATACCCCCTAATAGACGATTTTGGTTCGGAATGGTTTTTTTTTATTTATTTATGATGTATTTGACTAAATTGTGCCATTAGTTTGCTGTAAGAAAACATTTATTTTTTCAATCAGGTAATACGACTGGACTAAAAGGGAAAAGTAGGTTTATTTGTTTGTAAGGGAAAACTTATATTTATTTGAATAATAAAATCTCTTTTAATGTTTAAATACAAAAAATAATTTTAAAAAAATTGAATTTATCTATTTAAAAAAATTCTGAATAGCAAAAGTTGTAATTTTATCTTAATTTATGTAAATGCATATGTTTGTAATGCTCCCTATGTACGTAGGAACAAATGTACCAAGTTTCAAAAAGTATGCACTTATATAACATACTGTTTTTATTTATTTTTTTTAATATTTGGTATTTGTGTAGTGTTCCATGAAATAATTCACAACTTTTCAAAAATAGGCATAACAGGATGATTCCTGTTTTATTATGAAGAGGGATAGATTAAGTACAATGCCATACGCCAACATTTAGTAACAGAATAATAAATATTTGAAAAGCCGATCTAGTCGGCCCTCTACACTTTTTGGAAATAATGGCGGGCCAATCTTATCGGCTCTTTACATTCACTGCTTAAAGTTCTATTTGAATTAAGATTTCTAAATGTTATTACAAGAAGTACAAACATTAAATCTGTAAAAAAAATTTTCAACAATATTTTTAACTAATAAATAAATCCATAGAAAACAAAACATGGCATGAAATTGTCCAATTCACTGAAAACAAAACAAAAATCAACCGTAATAAAAAATAAAACATTGATATCCAAATTTAAGTCATCCAATTCGACATAGATTGTGTGCAGATCATAAGAATTGCACTGCCATTCTCGTCACATATGAAAAGCCAACTGATGTCTGATGTTCAGTTAACATTATAATGCGTTTTATCAAGAGTTTAACAAACTATCAAGGACCAGTTTCATAATCTACAAATCACAATTGAGGATACAAAATTTAATAATGAGATTTGAAATTATATTTGTGTGGGAGTTATCTTTACCATGTGGAATTTTCCGTAATACACATGGGAAAATTTAAATGCAGTAAAATCGTTAGTAATAGATTTGTTAGTAAATCTATTTATATACATTATTAATAGATTTGTTAGTAATGGAATTAATAATAACAATTATAATATTAATATTATAATTATTAGTTGTGATTAGTGTGGTAAAATTCAGAATGTTTGAATTTCCAATCCTATTTATGTAAATGAATATGTTTTTTGCACTTCTACGCAAATCCATTGTTTTCATACTTGTCAACTTTTCAGTTTTTACTGAAAAAGTTTTAATTTTTACGAAATAGATTACAAAATTGTATTTTTTTTTTGGTTCGGTACAAAATTTGAAAGAGAACTTCTATTTTTAATATGTTATTAACCCGTTTTCTTCCCACTGTCGACATTTGTCGACACGCAACTTAATATTTTTTTTTGTGGGAAATTTTTATTGTCTAGGACTCTTACGATAATATCCCGCTGTTATGTTTGGTATCTCTGAACTAGCAGTTGATGCGCCGCGGCAGTGGCTAGTTTGGTGCTTTTTGTGTCAACAACTCTACTGATTGACTCTCAGCCTCACTATGTCACTGATAGACAGGTAAGTGTATTACAACCTTGTAAATAATAATATTATTTACCGTACGCTATTTATAGTGATATAAGATATGTGTATGACGTATTACTGTGTTGAACGTGTAAAATAATGTTTTAGGGTATCGATTTTACAATCATAAATATTGATGTCGACAAATGTCGACAGTGGGCACCAGCGGTAGGGGTCGATGTCCATTACAACAAATTGTTTTTTTTTTAGGTTGACGGTAGCTGACATCGCTAATATATTGGAAGAGAGTGAAAATATTATAGAATCCAACATTTTTTTATTGAGCCACCAGATAATCCAGCCTCAGTGACTGTGATTCCGATGACGATGATAGTGGCAACATAAATCATTTATCTGGCAACCAACTCAGAGCTGGTGGTGAGCTGATAGGAAGAAAATTAACTGAAGATGGGTTAGTTACAATAAGAATTGGTGGAATACCTGAAGAAAAAAGTGACCAAGAAGAAGTGGAAACATGTAGAAGATAAGAAAATTTGAGGAACCTGTGGACGAAGATGACAGTGTAGTAAGCGTAGATGTTGTTTTTGAAGAAGAAACCCAAGGAAAAGTTAGTAAAAATACGTTTAGAGAGCAGAACTAAAAAAAGAAAACAAATAAAAGATGTTAGAACAAAAAAGAAGGTGAAAGGAAATAAGTCAAAACGTACATGGGAAGAAAAAGACATTGCAGATGTAAGCTCTATAGAGTTTACTCGTGCGAATTTCTTGTCAAATGATTATTCTCCTGTAGAACTGTTTGAAATGTTCTTTGATGACGAGGTCGTAGAGTACATTGTTTATTGCACTAATCAATATTCCCTAGAAAAAGGAAACATAAACTTTTCTACATCAAAAAATGAAATACGTCTGTTTTTTCGCCATTCTTTTTCTATCAGGATACAACACTATGGCTCGTTACAGAATGTACTGGGAAAACGGCAGAGGACACACATCATGAAGCAGTTTTCACGTGCAATTTCACGTAATCGTTTTCAGGATATCTTGAAAAACATTCACTTCTGTGAAAATGATAAATTAGACAAAGATGACAAGTTTGCCAAAGTTCGCTCTGTTTATGTGCATGCTGAACGAGCGATGGCTTCGTTACTTCCCAGGTGACATTTACTTATCCATTGATGAATCCATGGTACCTTATTTTGGAAGGCACGGGTTGAAACAACATATCCATGGGAAGCCTATCCGATTCGGATATAAAGTTTGGATATTAGCTACAAGGTTAGGCTACGCTATTCAAGCGGAACCGTATCAGGGCAAAGCGACTGGAGCAACTAGTCCTGAGCTCGGTGTGGGAGGCTCAGTTGTCATTGATCTTATATCTGAACTCCCACAGGACAGAAAATATAGTTTGTTTTTCGACAACTTCTTTACATCTTTAAAACTGCTTGAAGCGTTAAAAAACAGGGGATATCATGGTACAGGGGACCATAAGGGTAGACAGAGTTGAGGATGCCCCTCTTCGTAAAACCTCAAGATCTCAAGAAAGAACCAAGAGGTACTTTCCAATCAAATAACTGACACAGACACCAACATAACACTTGTAAGATACATGGACAACAGTGTTTTTACTATAGCGTCGACAGCAACAGGCGTTCATCCTGAGGGGAAAGCAAAGCGTTGGTCCTCTAGCAATAAAAAACACATCGTTGTGCCACAGCCAAACTGTGTCAATTGGTACAATATGAATATGGGTGGGTGGATAGGCTAGATGAAAAATGTATCTACCTACCGTATTCATATTCGCAACAAAAAGTGGTATTGGCCAATGGTTGCATACATGCTGAATGTGAGTATGAATAATGCTTGGATTTTATACAGAATGACGCCAAAAGGAGCTGAAGAACAATTAGATCTTCTTGGATTCACCCGCTACATTGTCCGTACGTACATGCGAACATGCACAAGCCATCGATCCTCTGCAAGGACGGCCCAAGCCAGGACAGTATCCAGTAGGGTGTTGCCTGAAATCTGATTCAGTGGAAAAGATCATCATTTAGAAACAGTTCAAAAGCAAATTCGCTGCGCACTGTGTTCCAAAGCAACAAGGAAACGGTGCAAGACTTGTCAAGTTGGATGCCATGTGCTTTGTGCGGAAGGCTTTCCATACTTCCTGAGGACAGTAATCTCTTATACAATCCTTTCTGATATGTAATCTCTATTCATAAATACTGTAATGGAACAATAAAAGCATCATTATTTCATTTTTTAACTTATTTTAAAACCACCCCTTTCATTCCCACTGTCGACATATGTCTACATTAGCCTCTATTCTCTAACTGCACCCGTTCATGCCACTGTCGACATATGTTCGACATGCTATAATTTATTGTTATTATTAAATTTTACATATTTCATACTAAAACTATAGTAAATAACTGATAATAAAGCAAATAACCAAAGGCCACCAAAAAATCTGACAAAAAAATAATTTGGGCAGAAACGGGTTAATACCAAGGGGTTTTCTGTGGGTATATTGGTTACTAAAAATATATTTTGTAAAAAACATTACATTACAGATAAATATACAAAATTTTGTACATAATTTATTATTCCTTTGTCTTACTAAACAATCTGCAATCTACATATAAAACCAAAAAAATGACATGGATCACTGTTTATATTGTAATGTATAATTATTTTTTACAAATGTTTATAAACAAGCCTGCAAACCGAGCCAAAAGAGCTTGCCATTTAAGGAACTATCAACTACCAGTTCCAGGGTTAAATTTAACACTTTTTATTCCCTATTCATGTATTAAATATTAAAAAATAAAAATTCATGAATATATTCTTAGAGAGGAGATATTTACGTAGCTACATGAATTACAAGGTAAACAGAAATTAACATGTTCAGGTCAAGGTGGTGTAATGGTCGCCTCAACTAGCAAGTATCGATAACACAGTGGTGTCATGATTTATAAGATAAGACATAAGATATTTATTGGTTATTTTTTACATATAAATGCAAGACTGAGCCTAGGTAATACAAGTAATGAAGTGATCAAGGGTGACGTGAGAGGCATTAGTGACTAGAATAATAAATAATGTTTAAGGTGAAAATTGTACTAAAAACATGCTACAAATAACTAATAATAAACAAACAATCAACAGTTGAATAAAAGGCAAGTATTACTACGAGGGGTATCCAAAAAGTAAGTTTCCATTAATTATGAAAAAGTTAAAAAGACTCAAAAAATAACTGAAACACATTTATTCAACTTTTTACATCATACCTTATTTTTCTACATAGTTACCATCCCTTTCTAAGCACTCTTGGTATCTAGGAAGTAGTTTTTTTATTCCAGCATCACAAAATTCACCCGCCAAATTTTTAAGCCAAGTATCCACTTCATTTTGAAGGTCATCGCTGTTGGCAAATCGCCGACCGCCAAGATGTCTTTTCAGCTCCGGAAACAGCTCCGGAAACAGATGAAAATCGCTAGGCGCAAGATCTGGTGAGTATGGAGGATGACCAAAAACATCCCACTTAAATTTCCTCAAAAGTTCCATTGTTGCACGAGCAGCGTGTGGTCAGGCGTTATCTCGAATAAGCAGAAACGTGCGCGACAAAAGTCCGCACCGTTTATTCTGTATTGCCCGCCGAAGTCTGGTGAGAACTTCACAATACCTTTCTGCATTTATGGTTTCGCCACGAGGAAGATAGTCAATCAATAACACTCCACGGCAGTCCCAAAAAACTGTAGCCATTACCTTTCCTGCCGACTCAAAAACTTTGGCTTTTTGAGGAGCTGCCTCTCCTTTTTTTTGCCACACCATACTCTGGCGTTTGGTCTCTGGAGTTGAGTGGTGAATCCATGTTTCATCACCAGTGACTATTCTACTGAAAAGGTTTTCATCTTCATCGTCAAACAATCGCAAGAAAGACTGGGCAGCAGCCATTCGTTGTTGTTTATGGGCATTGCTCAATAAGCGAGGCACCCATCTTGCACACACTTTTGCAAGCTGAAGATCTTCTGTCATGATATTGTGCACAGATGACCGGCTAACTTCAACACTTGACGGCAGTTTATCCATAATTTCATCGAGAGTCACTCGCTTATCATTGTCAATAACTGCTCGTACAGCATTAATGACGTCAGGTTGCCGAGAACTGGCCGGTCGGCCACTACGCTCATCGTCATGAACATTTTCTCTTCCTTCCAAAAACATTGCACGCCAACGACGGACCATCTGAACGGACATAACATGTTCACCATACACTTGACACAACTGACGATGAATTTCAACGGCAGTTTCGTTTTTGGCGGTCAAGAAACGAATAACACTACGGACTTCGCAACTGGCGGCAGAACGCAGTGGAGTCTCCATGATGTTTGGGCAGCAACTGACTGAGAAGCGTGACAATGGGCCAGTGACCGGCGCACCTGTTGCCAACCGAACCGCGCTACATATCCCCGCCCACAGCTGCACGCTGTGTTACGTACGCGTCTTTTTACAGAACAGGGAAACTTACTTTTTGGATACCCCTCGTAAATAAGAAAATATATTAAAACAATTAACATCAAATCACATTTAAAATTCCTATGGCTAAGTACTCAACAAAGTATTCAACTGTTACTCTGACATACTGAAGTATTCGTTCACATGCTACAAAGGATTCATGCAAAGGAATACATACATTTTCATTTTAAAATTACTTAAATGAAGATTACCAATGTGTTCTGAAATTTTGTTGTAAAGTCTTTTACCCATCATTATGTACACTAACATTATTTAATCTTACTTTTTGTAGGTTCATTTTGCCCCTACTCCTAGTATTAAACCCATGCACATGGATATAATTATTTACATTCTTAAAAGTAAGTACTAACAATTGAAAGATATATACGTTAACAACAGTCAATATTTCTAATTCTATAAAAAACTGCCTACAGTGAGCTAATCTATCTACTTTGAAGATTGATTTAACCACTTTCTTATGTATTAATAGTACTTCACTAATTTTAGAAGAACAACCCCAGTAAATCAGACCATACAATACCACATACTGAAAGAGTGCAAAATAAGCGGACCTAAGATATGCTTAACCCCTTCAACGCACTATTTAATTTGAACTGAACACCCCCTAAGTGGTCCACTTATTTTCTTGTTTTTCACAGTTTTGTGACAACATTACCTATACATACATTAAATGATTTTCTGTTAAGCCTATACTTGTAAAAGGGATTGTATTGCTAAAATATAAGTATACCCATACAAACATGTACAAAATACCATTACAAAATTTTTTAAAGACATGTTTACTGGAAGTTATTTGCTGTATTTATATTAGAAATTTGCAACTGTGTGATATGTCTTGAAGCAGTCCTCTATACAAGGAACCACCAGAGAGTGCAGTTGGCGGCGACCAATAGAATGGACTGGCCTGCGCGACGTTGCCACACAACTTCCGCTGCCGCCCGGCACGGCTGCGCATTGTGTCTGATAAACCGCTGCGCTATCACAACTAACACTGATACTGAACATTTAAAACTTATCAGTATAATTGAAAAACAATATTTAAAATGCGTTGACAGTTTGCTATATTATATTTAAATTACTTGTATAGTTTATTAATGTTATTACAAACTAACTATCGATTAAAACAAACAAATCGTCCCGTCAGTTTAGTCCAGAGTAAAGTACTTGCTTATTTCCATACGATACAACAATCTTTTCAGTGATTTTTAAACGATTACTAAACACACACAAAATTAATATACATGTTGCTTATATTAGACACTGCATGACGTGTTGCTTGATTAAAAATAATTACAAAAAATATAACAATATAATCAATTTTTAATTTATCAAAACAATTATATTTTTAAATTATTAAATAATCAAATTTTCCACTAAATAACTTTTAGGGCCTACTATTTTAAAATGAAATACGTTAAAAAGCATGATTGACTTAATAATATTCTTACCTTTGCACTTGTATATTATTTTATTCGCTCTCACAGGCGGCAAATATCGTAGCCAAAACCTCGGAGTCTTCTTCATTTTCACTTTCTGCCTCACTGCTACTCGTGTCAGAATTGTCTGCTAAGTTTATAATTATTTGCTCTACAACACTTGTGCGGATACATTCCTTTTCAAAATCAGCTTGCTGCAAGGCTTCTGCGTGCTGAACTCTTGATTGCCAGTCTTCTTTAGTCACTTTGTCCAGAGCATCATGAACAAGTTTCTCAACGTCGGTTTATTTTAAATGTCTTATTATTACGTGCTACCTCTCCCTTCATTTGAGCCCATACCATTTCAATGGGATTGTACTGGCAGTGTTAAGGAGGGAGCCTGACAACTGTATGTCCCATTTCATTAGCTAATACGTCGAGTTCATAAGTTTTTTGTTGGGTTTTTATGTGGGGGTGAACCCTCATTTTAAGTTCTGGTTTCGTTTCTTTCATAGAGTATTGTATGTTTTTCGAGACAACCAATTTTGAATCTCTTCCTTCTCCACGATGAATTTGGAATTTTCTCGGCGAGTATGAATGGTAATGGAGCATTATCCATAACGATGATCGAGCCTTCTTCCAAAATGCATAGCAGTTTTTTTAAACCATTTTCTGAACGATTCAGCGTTCATTTCATCTTGATAGTCCGAACTGGAATTGAAGAGAATGCAGTATTTTCAACCGCCACTGATTAAGCGACAATAGGCACTGACTGACGGTCAGAGACCGAAGGAGGAAGGGGCTGTTTCTTGGAAACAGTATGACTCATCCGTCTGGGTATTACCAACACTGCTGGCTGGTGCGGCTTTTGTTTACAGGTATTTCACCCGTTTCCTCCACATTTTCACTCGTCTGACATCATCTATTATGTACTGTGTTCAAATTTCATTGGATGTTATAGAAAAACCGTTACTTTAGAATTTTATAAGAAAGTGCATTCATATTATAAAAATACTTGTGCTGAATGATTTTTCAACTATGGCCAGTTTAAATATTTAAATCACCCACGTGTGAAAACAATTTTACATAACACAGATTCAAGACTATTAATAGCCAGGTAGGAAAAATGCTTTTAAATGGTTATAAATTTATGAGAACCGAAGTGCGTAACAAAACCGTTGCGGCAACATTTCCCACCGTTATGTACTGAATAAGTATATTTATGGAAAAGAACATAATATGTTCTTTATGAATATATTATATATTTTAAATAAATATGAAATATATTATATTTCAGTTGTATTTGATAACTTTCTTACCAAATTGAAAATCCATTTAACATAACATGATTATACTATGCAAACATGTAATGCCTTATTATATATAAGTGATAATGGCATTATCTAACTGTTAAATACGGGAAATTAACGTTTTTGCGGAATTTTTATGTTTTCTTTTTAATTTATATTTCGGCTAAAGATTTTAATCCTACGATCTTCGTATATGAGTAATATAATACAATAATTTATTTCAATCCATTTAACTCAACATGGAAATAAGCTACAGAAATGTACTTTTTTTTAAAAAATGACCGTAAAATTACATTTTGTAATACGTAGTTAATTAATTTAAGACAGCTCTAACATTTCTTTCGAGCGTAACGGTTAAGTATTTTAAGAAAGCTGGACTCGCGCGGCTTGTGGTTACAGCGGGGAACAAGTTTGGCAACGTCGCTCAGTCCTCGTTGGCCGCTCCAAGGTCACGGGCAAAATAGGCTCCTCCCTCAACTGCACTCTCTTGTGGTTTTTTTGTATAGGCATAGGCCAGCCTCACATTGGGGACACCAGTAGATTGTGTCCCTTCTTCTGCCATGTTTGTAGCAAACCACACATCTCCTTTGAGGCTTTGCTTTTTTCCCAGTTGGTGGAATCTTTTCAATTAATGTCTTTCAGTTAGGCGCATTGGTGGAGGCTCAGTGGATGGTCTGCCTTGAACTCTTCTTGGTACCTCTTGTTGAAATCTTTCCAAAATGTCATTTACTAGGCCTAATCTAAATGTTAAGTGATCAATATTGTTGTGTTTTGACTTCCAAATGATGTATGAGTTCAGAATTGTAATGTTTAGCATACGCTTGAAGACTTTCATGTACCATTTAGTACCTCTTTTCCTTTCCAGTAGATAGTTCTCTAGCATTTGATCTCTAAGGTCCACACCCCCATATTTTTATTATATTCTACTACAATACCAAACATAACCAAACAAATAAACAGCTAAACACAAACAATAACATCGTCATGCCAGCAGACAAAGTCGTTTTACAGTCAATTGCGTAGTTAGAAACAACTGACAGCAAGCGCCACCTTGATCAATGTTTTTCGTCTACAGTAAACTAAATGTTGAATGGCTTTCAATACATAGGTATCGATACACCGATAGTTCATTTCATCTTCTTTCCAACGATGTATAACTCGAATGTATTACACCGAAAATAACCGAAATATATTCGTTATAAGATCGGACTGCGCGATGCGTACAGCGTACGTCGCGGGCCGAGTTCAGCGGTAAACACTAGACGTACGGCGTACGTCGTGGTGCGTTGAAGGGTTAAGGCACAAAGTGAGTAAGCCAAGATAAAAGAAAAGACTGTTCTAGATAGCCTAGTGGTGAGGTGGTTCATGTGCAGAGCTCATTTACTTGTAAATTTAATATATTAAGATTTAAACTATACATTAAAAAGTAGTCATCAGCATATAATAAGAATCAGATTGAATGCTACAAGGCAAGTTGTTTATGAAAATTTAAATCAAAAAAGGGCCAAGGACAGAGCCTTGAGGTACCTCACAGACCACCTCTCGAATGGACGACCTCTCACACAAACTACCTGCCTTTTATTAGACAAGATTTGAACACGTTGCAGGCAGTTCTACAGAGGCCATAGTGAATCAATTTATTCAAGAGTATATTGTGATCGATACAACCAAAGGCCTTGCTTAGATTAAAAGAGGTGACCCAAGCAAAACACCTGTCACAAAAATGTTGTAAATTTTGGCAACTAAGGCACCAATGGTACGAGTAGTACTGCGTGACTTCCTAAAAGCAAACTGAGAGTCAGTAACAAAACCGCAAGCTGTTCAAACATAATGTTCTCTATGACTTAAGACAGTGTTGGGACCAACAAGACTGGTCTATAATTTGCTGGATTGCTTACGTCTCCACTCTTGTGCATAGGAGTGATTTTGGAAATTTTCATAGCATTCGGAAAATACACACACAAAAAATTCTCTAAAACATGCATTTATGATAAAGATGAGCTGCATCACAAGGATGTTGGTGATTCAGGACCGCCTAATTCAGTCTAATGTAACGGAGGCAGATCCTGACAAACATATGATGTCCAAGTAACCATCATATTAGTCATGTTCTAAATACCTATATAATTAAGTTCATGGCTTAGGAAAACACATCATTTGAATATAAAAATATATATTGTACTATATATACAGCGTGGCTACATAAATTACTTGGGTTCCATTTCACTTTAAAACTGATTATTATATCACTACGATAGTAACAAAAAAAAAAACTAAAAATAAATAAGTTGTTACTACAACAATGGCTTATTAAACTGTACATACAATAAAAAAAGAACAAAACGAAAATTTACTGTCTAGAACTATTTACAAAATATACACATCACAAGCCTAGTTATACTTAGGCTTAGGCCTACTCTTTTTTGAAGTTTTTTTAAGTTCACCGAGCCGCCTCTGTTGTTAGCTCATTGACACCATTTCAATTGAAAATGAAAATTCACTTTAAATATTTCTTGTTGACAACTAAATAATTATAATACATCTGTATCTATTCCTAAACAAACTAATTCAAAACAAATAATTAACCAAACAGCAGCAAACGCTACAAGTCGTTGGTCAACTGAAAATAAACACTATGCAAGTTTTCAAATACACATCATAATAATGCTGAAAGTGAAACTGAAGAGGAAGGTAACTTGTGTCTGGTTATTTACAACCCCTTCACAAGATCAACAGATACGTTACATCAAACAAATATGAGTACGAATGACTTTTGTTGGTTAGATATTCACATTGCAACAGATGTCGGACTGAGTGCGGCCTTGGACTGGTACGGCTGAGATAGCGATGTCGGACAGAATTCGCCATGGACCCCAAAATGTTAAGATTGACAAGGTTGTCATAAAACATGGGCTTATTGTTACTAATTTTACCAGTTTTGATTTTTCTGACAGGAAAACAATTTTGAAAGATTAAATAGAACTCAGAAAAGAAATGTTCAACACAAAAACCTGCCAAATTACCATTCACACTACTATTAACAGGCCCATCAATAAAGAATTAAAAATACAACTAAAAACAAAATTAAAACTATTCTCCCGATTGATTTTGGACAGTTCTGAGATCTGAATTTCATCAGATTAGTGTTTATGAAGCTTCTACAGTAGATATCTGTCTCTTTCTACTCACTGCTCTCAGCCACTACAGTAGTCAAAACCAAAATATTAAATGGTCAGAGTAATACAACGGTTCGACATAGGAAAAGCAGTCTTCTTTATCGGCATTAGAATACATTATCTAAACAAGCATAAGCATGGATCGGCTGAAAGTTATGGCAATACTGTATTGCTTTAATAATTTGATAAAATTATCTCTGGTATTACTCTTGTGTATAATATCAAATTTGGAATTGATGTCACCACCAAACAAAAGTAAATGAAAACCAATTGGGTTGGTTTAACTCGATTAAGTATCTCAAGCAAATCCAAGAAAATTCTTGCATCACCATCTGGCGTGCAATATATGGAAACAGTTACCATCTTGTTTGCTATTACAAGTATTGCACAAGCTTCAAAATGTTTATATGTACAAAAATTACTTAAGTCCATTGGTTCAAAGTTAATTTTGTCTGATACAAATATGTGTACCACCTCTCATGAACAAAAGTTGCCAGGTTAAAGCCACTAAGGTTATAAAGTTCAATTGAGCTATCATTAATCTAATGCTCAGCCAAGCAAATAAAATCACAGTTGTTATTAATCACTATATCTTCCAAAACATCTAATTTATAATTTAAACCTTGTATATTAAGAAACAAAAATGAGAAGAAAGTCATAAAGAATCCAGTTCAATTATTTACTTTCTGTACCATATCCATTATTATATTTGATCACTGGAATTATTAGAATCGCTACTACTATTCACATGTGGGAGGAACATTATTGCCAATTAGAAGCTAGTTACTAGGTTTCATACTTTCACCCTCTAAATGTTTGGGTACCCCTATTTTAAAAGAATTGTAAGATGAGTGTCTGGTGGGTAATTTTGAACACATTATAATCTGCTCACCTACAGTGACCACACTAAAAACACGAGTTCTTATGTCTGAAGCCGAAACAGAGGAATTCAGGTTGATAACATGAACCCACTCCTTTTTTTCAACAACTGACAACTTCGAATTTGAAGCACTGTCTATAATTCAAAGTTGAGAAGGCCTGGTGCTCCTTTTACGGTTCACACTAAATCTACTTCCAATGTTTCTTGTTCTTTTGTAGGTTACTATCTTATACTCGTCTTCACTGTCAGCATCTACAATGTGAGCACTGTCAATGTCTGGGTTAGTGTTTCATTCCACCTGTTGCTCATCTTTACTTTTACAGTTACAGTCAGTGTCAGGCTTATTTTGTTGTCTGCCTTACTTAAATTCCTTGACGCAACAGAGGTAAAATCTCTGTGTTTCTTTTTGCCAATAGCTTGATATTTTAAGATTATTCCGAGTACCACTAATTCCCTCAATTTCACATACTGGCAAAACTAGATTTGTCAAGTTGGGATCTTCTTCCACATTGTGGTACGTAAAAGTCAGTTTTTGAGCCTAGATAATTATTATCACTCTATATAAGATTTTAGAACTCTAATTTGTTTTTAATTTGTCTGCATAAGACTGCTGTCTACCACTAGATAGGATTAATTCACTAATTATCTTTGCTTGATTCATCACAATAGCGATTAGGCTATAATTTGTCAACTGCAATGCAGATAATTATGTCCGCATTTCAGTTTGGTTTTTATTTAGATCAAAATTTGATCTGTTGCAATACTTCAATGTGCCATACTGCCAGAACACACATCTTCAATAGGCTGAGATGTATTATCTTCGTCATTTACAGCAGTAGGTTTACTAACCTTGTCCACAACTTCCCGTTGCACAGGTTTTACAAAGTTCGACTTTTCACCCGAGTTAAAGATATAATCACATTTTATTTTACCGATGCACTGGAAATGGAACCAACAACATTTCTCTGACACTGGAGCCCTACAGTTTTATTAGTTACATTTATTGGACAGGCTCCACACTTACTACTTCTTCTAGACGACCACACCAGTGTAAAGAACACAAAAATATAAATTTATAGAAACAAACTTTATAGAACGAAAAAAACCCTATAATTACAAAATTACATACATACAAGCATTTCCAGGTATTGTAATCGGTATTGTTGTCGCTGTTATCTTATCTTTCTCGAGAATCCCGATTACGGCAGGCCGCGCGGCATCACATGATTATCTAAGTTTTTTTGAACGGTACATAATTGCCTTTCCATTACAATTCAATTTATATTTCTGATCAGCCCCTCTAGAATTTGATATTTTACTGATAGGTACTATCTCGAGGGATGTTTTTCTTTCGTTGACATCAGCGCGGGCAGCAGTGCACTGCTGCCGATGCCCGCGCTGATGGCCGGAGGCACTCGCATTTTGGGTGGCGGAGTGTAATCAAGAATAAAAACAAGTTTTGAGTGTGTTTTTTTCAATAAAGAATTTAGTTTTTGTATGGTAATGTTTGTTTTTGTTGAATTTTTGTGTTTGGAGAAATGTAGGAGTAAAACACAGAAGTACAACAAAGCGACGCACCAGCTGAACGGGCGGCGAGACTGCAATCACGTTATCTACTAGACCGCTCGACTTTGACCTCTGTCTGAGGATGGGGAGGGGTTTGCGATAAAACAATTCCTGTTTTATATTGACGAAATATTGTTCTACGCTAATCTAGTAATCAGTAGAAGCAAAATATCAAATAACGATTCATGTCTGGGTGTGGTCGGTAAAATCCCAAAGTACCAAATAAATAGTTATTTCTATTTATATTGTATATACTGTAATATGATTCCATAATCAAAACATAAACAAAACAATGTAAACACAGCAGACAGAGTCAGTGAAAATGATATTTCATATAATGAAATCTGTTGAGAAAAACCTGTCATTTAGTAATAATATGGCTTCATAAGTATAACTAAGTGAAATAAAATTTGGTACCAGGGACATGAATCTACCTGTATACATAAAATACAAATTGCTAGTAAAATTGTTTTCAAAACGACAAAAACGCAAACAGTAAGGCTGATCAGCTGCCATCAACGAATAGACGTGCTCCATCAAAACAAGGAATACACAAATTTAAATAATAGTTACAAAATCACATAATTCCCTTTCTTGAATTATCTATCTCCAGTTTTATCTGTCTAAAACAATTGACAAGAATGATCATACAACAAAGATCTTGCATGCGTAACCGATGTAAGCGCATTATGCAATATGGGAGAGAAATATGACTATTATTACATAATTACTTATTATTTGACCAACATTTTGAAATTATATTTGATTTTTTTTTATGACGCAACTGACAGTTGACTTAAGAAAGCTTGTAGTTAAAATTGTAAGTAATTAAATAAAATGTTCTTTTCTCTTGTAAGAAGATTTTGTACTCATTATTTTGTGATAAATAATTTGAAAATATCAGTATTGGAATTGAATGATAAGTGTTGTGGTATTAAGAATTGAAATCAACCAATACCTATTACTATATACCTATTAACATCAAGATTTGTACAATGCCATAAATAATATCCAAACAAAAATTGGCCAGGATGGAGAGCAATGAGGTAAACCAGATAAAAGGGAGGAAAAGTGTATAACACCTAGGAATGAATATAACTAACTATTATTTACCATTGGAAATTTACCTGGTTTTTTTCAACAATTTTGTTCAGCATTAAAACCGCTTTGCAATTCTGTTCCCACACCATCAACCAGAAATGTGCGGTTGTATTAGGCAGAGGACCCTGAGTCAGGATATATTGTCTACGAGCTTGTTCTATCTGAAAAAAATATAATTTTATTCAAATTTATTTAAATATTTCTAAATACACTTTTTAAGAATTTAAACACATATATTTCATATCATCACAATTAAAAATCAACATTTACCTTCACCAAGCTAGCATTGATATAATCACTAGATCCTTTCGACAGAATGATTCTTGTGTGATCATAAGGGCTGACATCTCTATAACGATTCAAGTTTTTGTTTTTTGATTTTTTAGCTTCCACTAAAGTAAAATCAAATTTTAGGCTTTCACTCCGAATTTCCTGAAAAAATTCAAAACAAGATTAGTTTTAAAGTATACACAGAAATATAAAATCAACTTTGTTGAAAGTATTGTCTTGATAAAAGCTATACATTGTAGGTGTCCTAATATTTAATTTGGAATGGTGTTTTTAAGATATTGCAAATTGCTTAATTAATTGTAACGATCGTGTTCTAATACTTTAAGATTATAGAATTTCAAGAGAATAACACTTTTCTGAAGTTACATACTACCATAATTTATGTCACTCAAATATAGGATGCAATACCAGATATGACACCATGTAACCAATCTCATTCAATCTGAAGAAATATCATAAGTTTATATCAAATTGTTTTATATAATTTTGTTTTTTCAATTTGTTTCAGCATCCAGCTTTTAGGACGTGTTGTTAAAATTGGTATTTGCAAACTTTTATCCCTTGTACTACTGAATTTTTCTTCCAGTTGATTAATAATCTTGCTGGCATAGTTTGGATCAACTGGATTTTCAGGGTTTAAACTAAGTAAGTAAGTAAGTTCTTAATGCTTCTATAACTTTTTAAAATTTATTTTTTGCTCAGTTTTTTTTTACTGTTGTTTCATCAATCAAACTGAGACTTTTATTTTAACGTTCAATTGCATGTTCTTTTCAGGAGTAGGTATTAAAAATTCTTCTCTTACATTTTTATTTTCTTGGGTTCAGTTTTTGGTTTCTGTAATGTTACCTTAAAATCAATTCACTTAAAACTTTAAAACACAATTCTATCTTACTAAACGGTTTAAACTTTTGTAACACGAATGAATAAAAAAAATTATAAACTGATAGTATCAAAATGAGATCACAAAAAGAAAATTAACAGATTTTTTACTTGTTCGCTCTCTGAAAGCAACGGACAGACCGAAACAGCTAGCACAACAATGTAACACTTCTTCATGTTGGAACACATCTGTTCAAGTATCAGTAGCTGCAGATAAACAAAAGCAAGCATAATAAACAAAATCAATCTTTATACAATTGCTCACACATGGACTATTAATATTGTTTCTATATTAAGGAGCAACATTTAAAAAAAATAATAGAATTACATGACAAATTATTTAAAATTAAATGTAAATCCTTTTATTTATTTTCAAATTATAGTTAACTATTAAAAATATCGGTATCAATTTACAATAACGTGACCATGGAAAGGTATGTTCATTTTTTTTTCCTGAAAACTACAATTTTTCCTGAAAACAATAGTGAAGAAAAAAGTCGTCGGCAACGAAAATCAAAGGAGTTACGATTTTTTGAAATCCTCTGAAAACTCTGTTTTTGACAGTACCTCTGGCAATTTTACTGAAATGATGCTGACTAGTACGTTAATCCTGTCAACGATGCCTGCCCGCTGCGCAGTGCTGTGCACTGCTTGCTCTTTTAGAAAAAAAATTAACTCGAGCTTGCAAAAGTCGAATCCCAGATCACGTGATGCCCCTGATCCTTAACCCTCCAAGTGTTGTTCGACAAAATTTTGTCGGTTATTTTCCATCCTTAACGCAATAATGCCCGAAAGGCATCAATATAATACAATAATATACTTTCCCCCAGTTTATATGCACCTGTGATAATAATACTTGGCTATAAATGCCCAACCCATGAAAAAAAGTCCATTTTTCATGGTCACGCTATTGTAAATAAATACCAAAATATCTATTATTGTTTTAAAAAATTAGTTTAAATTATTTCTTTGTTTTATAAAGAAATAAAGAAAGAGGAGTTGACACAAAATTTACCCACTTTTTATTATATCGTAAACATAAACTAAACAAAAATAATTTTATACCAATAACGCTGAAAATATTTTGACACCACTGATTTATTTTTAACATATCTCCTGATCCCATTATGAACCCACTCTGAAATTTTTATGGTATACTTACAACATCATGCACTAAAAATGAATGAGCTATCTCTCAGCTCTCTAGCACTAATAGAACTATAGTTATAATAGATTTTAGATTTAAGTGCATGTTAGAAAACACTGCATTTTGTGATATCTAAAAATTTGTAACTAAAAACTATAAGGGATAACATTTTTTTAATATATTTTAGTTTAGGATTTCTTAGAAAATAAATAAACCAAGTTTCAGCTAAATAAGAAATGGTCAAGTTGAAAACAATTTTTTATTGGTTGATTTGACATGGAATGACTTTAATACATATTTTTTACTTCTATACGTTTAGATAAAAAAACCTACATCTTACAACTTTTAAGAATAATATAATTCCAATCCAATAATGTAATATTATAATCAGCTGATTAAAGCAGCTATAAAATTTAAAGAGCTGATTGCTGTGGCTCACAAGCAGTGCTGTCACAAAATGACAGTTCTACAATGAATTGTTTAGTACACAGCTTTTTAAAAGTGAAAATCTCTATTATTAAACAACTGATATTCATAAACTTGGTATTTAAGTTATAAGTGTAACTTATTACTGTATATATCTGATAATATGATTATTTGTAACTGATATATAAGTAAATTGTCTAGGTGAAACCTAACCTAGGTTTAGTATGTGGTGACTAACCTTTTTTTATTATAATGCTTATCTTTCTAAATAATAAAATGTAAGTAAATGTTAAATGTTTTTGTGTTACATTTTATTAATACAAATAGCCTATATAGTTTTGTTATTCTTCATTAAATCTTTACTTTTTATAACTTGAAATATTTAAAATGCAATTCAGTTCATCATTTGGTTTCGGTAGTTTACATAATCATGAATATCGATGATTTAATTATAGTGCTTATTATAATGCAGCCCACTAAACTGCAGTATAATAAGCAGCCACCATTACAATAAAAAAATTGTCAATATTCATGATTATCTAAATTACCGAAACCAAAGTTTCAAACTTAATTACATTATAGGTATTGCAAATTACATAATAGTTCAACTGTTTTTATATATAAAAAAGTCATAATTTGATGATGAATTAAATACTATTTAGCCTATGTTTAATTATAACTAGGTAACAAACGAAACAGTGTATCATTTAAGTATTTACTTTTTACTGTTTTGAAGAATAAACATGTCTGATTGCTTGTTGTACAAAAATAAAACATGTACATCACTATTGTAGCCTACTTTCGACCACTATGCAAATGCCATACAAATAATTTTACTTGTTAAAACACAATAATTAAATGTAAATAACCGTACATAGAATGTTTTTGTTTTCATTAGTTTGTGCATTTATAACCGATAATTTGGTATCCTGATTCGATTTTGGTGGTGGCCGCTTACTATACTGCAGCTTTACTAGGCTATGTAGGGCTTAGTAGCTTTAGTCATATTGTAATGTTATTGTTATACTAAATGTTTTTATTAAAATTGTAATGTATCATTCTTGTTGTTAATGTCTTATAATTCTTATTGTGTACAATAATATATTAACAAAGTTGGATAATATATCAAATGTTTGATAAACAATTAAATAACAATTGACAACACTTATTAGTCTCCGTTGTGATAATACCAGCAAATAATGAATTAAATTTCAACTCACTTGGTAAACGTTACAGATTAAAAGAAAAAAATATGACAGGCACAACTGTGCTCCACAACAATATTGGCTCGACATGCCAACGTCTAGGCCTAGTAAAAGGGTTAAAATAGACCTGGTAATTTAATTTACAGAAGATAGGCTAAATTTAGTGAATTCCAAAGTTAAGGTAGGTGATAAAAAGTATGCCTAATTATTACCTATCAATAATTAAGATTGCACCAAACTAAACATAGGCCTATGTCATTTATTAGTAGCATGTTAATTATTTTAATGTAGATCTAGCCAGTACTAAACAATAAAAAAAAGAAAGCTAGGCTAGAATAAAATTAAGGATTTCTGGAATGTCTTTAAAATATGCTAAATTTGTTGATTAAATAACTATGCAACTAGGTTGTTTAAACACTGAACACAAATATTTATACACTGTTTCTTTAAATAAACATTTAAAATATTAGGCGTATATTGGTAATGTTCACACACCTGATAAGCAACTGCCCAAGCCCCGTTTTTGTCAAGTTCTTGAAATTCACGTTCAATGCTATTCATATCTGTTTCCGTACCCATCACTTAAGAATTTGTGTTAATTCACTTTGAATACTGAAAACACTTTACCCAAGCATTCAAAATTATTATTGTTCTAATCTATTAACATAAAAGGCTACCTTAGGCCATTTTACCCTGGATTGCCATTACTACAATACGAATACACAGAATCAGAACATAATACAGAGAAATAAGACCATAACTGCCAACACGAAAAAATAAATAGTTAAAACTGTTAGAAACATTACTGAGTAAATTGTATATATACAAGAAATTCAGTTATATTTTAAACTATCTTAGGAAGTAATCACGACTCTCAGAGCAAATATATTGAGATCCTTTTCAGTAATAACGAATTCAACCGACTAGAATGCTTCGTTCACATTTCACAGTTTCATGTGAGTGTAAGAATCAAACGAGTAAGATTCTTCTTTTAACGTAAGTTAAAGACCGATTGGCCAAAACCCTTTGAATCCTATACCGAAACGGAACTTCTTCTTTTTTTCCTCTTTTTTAAGCCTCAGCTTTACGCTATGACTGCTTCATTGAACACTGGCTATCATGTTTATTCCTGATTGGCCCTCCCCGGGATTTGAACCCGTGATCTCTCAGTTAGAGAAAAGGGAACTTCTTCTACCTTCAGATCAACCTTTAAAGTCACTTTAAATGTTCGAAATGTTAAAAAAGTTCACTTTAATAAAAAAAAAAACAAATGTTCGAACTACTTTACAAAAGCGTTTAGTCTTATCGAAAGGTAGTCCAGATCAATCTCAAAAGAAATGATCGAAATCTTTTATGCTGTAAGAAAATTAAAATAACTATGGACTTTAAAATCAATTTATTTAAACTAAATCGAAGAAAACTTTAGCAAAACAATCAGTTTGTGGCATTGGAAATGAGCCTACGTGGGCAGAAAAGCCTGCACTTAGGCTCGAGTTGCTTCCTTGAAAATTTTAGACGGATTGGTTCTAAGCGCGCTCCCCCAGACAAGTACGCACTCACGAACGCACATACACGCGCGTGCTAGCCAAAATACCATATATACATAATACGATATTGAAATTCATCTATATTAAATACTTCAAAACATTTAAAGAAAAGATCAGGTCAATCAGTAGTCGCCCGTGATAATTGCCTCGGCTTCTTCCGTACCGATAAGATACAGCCATGTATGTCGTTTGATCTCAAGTAAGTTTATAATCTTAGATACGTACTATTAATGTACTCACTAAACCACTTAACGGAGCTAAATATAAAGGTGTGTGTCTGAAAGCAGAGTATAACCCCAAAATTAGATGAATAAGATATTGTCATTATACTTTGTGAGCACTTTGATAAAAATATTCAAGATGCGAGACGGGTACAAAATGTAGTCACTATCAAAGATTTCGAGAAGCTACTTGATCGCGAAGATATCGATGAGAGACAATCAAAATTTAAACTAAATCGTGAATTTGAACACAACAATGGCAATCGCTATAGCAAAAGAAATTTTGACATAAATCAACATTATCGGCCACACAATAACAACCGGTTTGAAAATCACAATTTTAAAAGTCAGACAACAGAAAACAATTATAGGATGTCTAATCGAAATCCAAACGGTGGTTATCAAAATCAGAAAAACTGGCGTGATAATTATTCACAAAACAAGAATCCCGGATATTTTAAAAGACCACAAGATAAAGAATATCCTACCAAAGAACAGGAACAACATTGTCGCGTTATCCAATTTAAAGGCGAACATGATAGAGGACTGTGGAGGTCACGTAGTTTAGAAGGCAGTAATAGAGTTCGACAAGAGACATCGTCGAACATAAATACAAGTTTTCCAAAAAACTAACATTGTATTGAACAAACTACTTAAAGATTATTTTCCTAAATATGGAACACCACACAGAATTCAATCAGATAATAGTACACAATTTCGAAGTCACAAATACATTTCCACATTAGAAAATTTAGGAATAGAAGTTATATTTAATCCAATAAGACGACCACAAGTGAACATGACTGAACGATATATACAAAATATAAAGAGATCTATTAGGACACTATGTCATAATGATCAACAAAACTGGTATAAGTATATTCCGTGGATAAATAATTGTTTAAATGAGCTACACAACACCACAACCGGATTCACACCAAAGGAACTACAATCAGGTGAAGAGTGTCGTAGATTTTGGGAACCACATATTAAAATACGAGAACGAGAGAAGATGTCACAACTTGAGAAGATTGAAAGTGCTAGAAATATAATCAAGAAATATGTAGAGAAGTATGTTAGAATTAATAAACCTAGAAAAGCTACTGAATTCAAGACAGGAGAAAAAGTAGTATTATTACAACATCCAGTATCAAAGAGTTATGAAGGGGTAACAGCAAAGTTTTTTCATATTATCAATGGACCTTTCATTGTTACAAATAGAGTGGGACGTACAGTAAATTATATTAAAGAAGAAAACTCAAATAATAAACTTGGACCATATCATGTTACATCACTTAGAAAATACAAAAAGAGAAGTATTGAAGTTCAATAAAGTATTAATCTTAAAAAAAATAAATAAAAAAAACATGTTTGGAAGATTTTGTTTATTACCTTAAAGTAGTATGATGTTTTGTTTGAGAAGTATAATGTATATAAAATATTACGTTTTGTATAGAAGAATGTATGAATGGAATGAAATACTTTACGATGCATTAAGCTGGCTAATGCATTTAAATATAAATGAATAATACACAAATAAATATAAATAATAATTGTAATGTTGATACAAAATTAACATTTAAGTGCGTTGACTGATGAATAGTTATTAGATGGCAATTTATACAAACTTTGAAGTGAGATACAATGTATAATGACGATAATATTTTTTAAAGTGAAGTCTGAAATACAATGAGGTAATGGAGAAAATTTATTCATACTTGAATTATAATGTGAAACAAGATAATGAAGAATATTAATGCAAAATGAACACAATAGGTTATTAAATTTGAAGAAGATGTAACCTAAATAAACTCAAGTTTTTGATGTAATAATGAACAGTGTGCTAATACGACTTAAGAAATAATCTTACTCTGATGGACAATAGAGTGATTTTTTAAATATAATCTTTTGATTTCAATTAAAACTGTAAACGACTTATCTGAGATGGACAATAATTTCTCTGACGGACAATAGAGTGATTTTTGTTAGATATAAACTTTTGATTGACTTATTTATTATGTTGTAAAAAAATTGATACAAGAACCACTAAGAACGATTATTGAATTTTTTTAAATATGTTGAGAGTTTGTTGACAAGTTAACAGGTTTCATTTATCGTTATGTTTTCTGCAAAAGCAAGTTGTGTTAATTATATTTTATTGACGTGACAACGTCTTAAATTAGGTTGCGGCTCGGAGTCACTCATGAAAAAGTGTAACGCCCGGTAACGTTACGATGCCCGTCCAGTGGGTCCGCCGCACGGGATCCGCACGGGATAAAGCAGATAACTGTGGGACCGCCGCACGGGATAAAGCAGATAACTATGTTTATTCGTGAAAATGTGGAGTGCTTAGATTCGTCATTTACAACAACTACAACAATAAAGGTAAATAATTGTACACTGATATTTCATTATCGTAAACTATGATTGATTGATTAATTGTTAGATTGACACAAAAGTTGAGAAACTGAGTTTATAGGTTATGTCATACTATTGACAAATGTTGATAGTTGAGAAACTGAGTTTATAGGTTATGTCATACTATTGACAAATGTTGATAGTGTTAAGTAAATTATTAGTTTAAATCACTCTGCAATCAATCGTAATTCAGTCGATTGAGAAGAAACAGCGCGTATTGCTAGTCAAACATTTAAAATAACAAATTATAACCTCTAACCTGTCATAACAGTGCGACCAAACAAACGAACTAAACCGACCAATCACCACGCGCGGAGTTAGAATTTAACTGTGTTTAGCAAGAATTTCAAATTCCAATTTTAGTAAATGTTTTATTCAACTTTACCATTTACAATAACAAATTTTAATTAATTTCAAATTATGTACAATGTTTTAGTAAACAAAATATATTTCTATAGTTAAAATTTGTGCAATTCTTATTTTCATTCAATTCCTTGTTCCTATTGTGCAATTTAATAATATTCATATCAATAAATATTCTACCGAGAAAAAGACGTTGCCACGTAAAATCTTCGCCCGTAAAACCGACTTTACAGGCAACCATAATTTTTTATAAGATAAATTAAATATAATTAAGGAGCAAGTTTTACAGTTTTGTTTTGAAAAGTTAATAGTTCATATTATTTTATGTTTGTTTATAAAAGATGAATAAATAACTATATGAGTGAATACCACGTATATATATATATATATATATATATATATATATATACACACACAGGAATCCATACAAGAAGAAGAACATACACCCATACAATTTTGATAACTTACAATAAACATATATAAATTAATAGATTTTAAAACTAAGAAAAACTAGCAACCTATTTTAGAGTTAAAATTAACATAAAACAAATTATCATACATATAAGTTAGAAATACATCAACTATTGTAAAATTTAATCATCAGATAAATTAATAAAGTAATTGTTTTAAAATACACTGTATACTACTATGTGGAGCTATGTTTATATTAATTGAGTTTTGAGAAATTAGTGTTGAACAATATAAAATTTGGGATTTTTAGACATATAATTGGTGATCAGCACGGCTTTATGGCTGACAAATCTACTGCTACAAATCTCAATCTATTCCATACGCACTTCCTCGATCCGTTATCGCACAGGCTTCAAGTGAGTGTGGTTGAATTAGACTTTTCTAAGGCCACCGGCTTTTCATTCATGAGCTCGCAGCTTCATCTAGCGTACGGCGAGGGTCACACCAAGGCCCATTATTGTTTAACGTCTTCATAAATAAAGTGGTATCCAACCTTAAAAGTAATGTTTTACATTTAGCTAACGACATGAATATGTATACTAAAATATCTTATATTCAGGATGTTTTTCTTTTCAAGAAGACCTTAGCATAGTCAAAGCTTGGTGTCAAACGAATGGTTTGGCTATAAACATATATAAATGTGTATGCATATATTTCCAAAACCTCTTCTTTGTTATTTAACTATCCCATACGAGGTACAATTTTACTAGGAAGATGGAAATAAAGGATCTTGAGTGTTGTTTCCCTCGGATTTCTTTTGGAATGCACACGTAATCTGTGTCTGACATAAGGTTCTTTACAGACTTGGCTTGATCGATCTTTACTCCATAACGTTCACGTACACACGTACATTGGAAATGTTATACTGTTCGCTAATAAGACTACATGTAGAATATTGTAGTGTAATGTAGTCTCCTTACCAACTATGGTAAGAACTTGAAAAGTTCCAAACGCTGTTCTTGAAATAGGTTGGTGTGTGGTTAGATGTACTCCGAGATTCCTACATGGGAGGTGGTAATATGTTTTAGTTTTCCATAACTCGATTCAAGATTACGCTAATTCAGGATTTGTTTTTCTTGTGCAAAATATAACCACACAATTTGACTGTCCAGAGTTGCTTCAAACAATAAATCTGAGAGTTTCTTCTGGCACAAGATATAAGGCCCTCTTCGCTAGAGTGCATTATATTCTTCCTACATGGCCAACATTACCTTGATTAAGATCCAATGATCCAGGAAAACTCTACCAGATAAACAGAACTTTTTTGGTTCTACCTTCCATTCGCTGGAGCAAAAGTTACTGTACCTCCTGTCATAGTAATTAGAACTGTTCTAACCAGCCCATTAAAGTTGTCTGCTATTCGTTTTGATTTCCGTATAAAGGGTGATTCAAAAAGAGCGCCGGTTTTGATATATCAAATTAAGAGATTTATTTTAATGAAAATCTGAAATCAAATACATAAATATGTTCATCTAACCTTCCGATTTCATGTATGAAAAATAATGTCAAGCATGTGTCCTCCTCTGCTACGCTGGCACGCAACAACTCTGTCCATGAAATTAGCCATGACTGCACGACAAGTTTCCACTTCAATTTGGCCGACAACTCGTCGAATTTCTTCCTTCAACTCATTGATGGTTCGGGGTTTATTGGCATAAACTAATGACTTTAGATAACCCCAAAGATGAAAGTCACAAGGTGTTAAGTCACGCGACCTTGGTGGCCATTGATGGTCGGAATTACGAGAAATGACGCGATCATGAAAGCGGTCACGGAGCAACACAATTGTTTCACGGGCAGCGTGGCAGGTTGCACCATCCTGCTGAAACCACAACTGGTCAATGTCTATGTTATCCAAATGAGGCCACAAAAACTCCCTAATCATCGTACGGTATTGGTCTCCATTCACTGTCACAGCTTGCCCTTCCTGATCTTCAAAAAAATAAGGGCCGATGACGCCGCCCGACCAAAAGCCACACCAAACTGTCACTCGTTGTGGACACATTTCCCTTTCGTTAATCATGCGAGGGTTTTCTGAACCCCAGATACGGCAGTTCTGTTTATTAACAAATCCATTCAATTGGAAGTGCGCTTCATCACTGAAGATGATATTCATTGCGAAGTTTTCTTCCTCCTGCGAATTTCTCAATACCCAATCAACAAACTGTCGTCTCTTCTGGTGATCTGCCACTTTCAATTGTTGCGTCAGCTGAATTTTATAGGGGTGATATTTGAGATCATACCGAAGAATTCTCCGTACAGAAGAACATTTTAAACCCAATTGTTGAGAACGGCGACGTATTGATTTCGCTGGGCTAACAGCCACACTGTCACGAACCACCTCAATGTTCTGTTCAGTTCGGGCACAACGACGACGTCCAGAACTTTTGAGGTCGACTGTTGAACCCGTTTCTTGAAACTTTTTCATTAGTCTGCGAACTGTTGATTCATTCGGTGCTTCATTACGTCCTAGAGTACCGCGAAGTCGCCTAACAGTAGCCGCATAACTCTCTCCACTCTGATAAAACGTTTTCACTATTAACACTCGTTGCGCACAAGTAAACTTCTCCATGGTTAGACACAGAATGCACTAATGAGAGAAATATCAGCTGCGTCAACAATCGGAATGTAGTCAGAAATAGAATAAAGGTCAAACATTGTTGCCAACCGATAAAATAAAATTTACCGGTCTTTTCAAAACCGGCGCTCTTTTTGAACCACCCTATATTTTGTGTTGTTATTATAGGTGTTGAATATTATAGTTCTTGTATGGTTTTTACGTTACCTTAGATAGCTTATTTATAATCTATTTGTTGCTTGTTATATTTCAATTTATTGCATGAAATTGAGTACAGGTTTTTATTTATATTTATAGTCTTGCTCAGGGCTTGAAATTTATTCATCCTTTGTTATAATTATGTATTTATATTCTTATTATAACATGAAACTTATTTATTTATTACTTTGTTTATTATATTGAAGGATGATTTATTGCTATTTATATTCATTATTATATTTATTATTTATATGGTTTTTTCTCCTTATTTGTAAATGTATATTCTTACTTATTGAATTAAGTTTATATTTTGCTTAATATGTATTTATTTATCATAGTATCGATTGCACTTTTTGCAATTATTAATTATGACTGTCTGACTTCGATTTCTTTTTAAGGGGAGTCGGATCGTGTTATCTGTCTTATGTCAAATTTTTAATTAGCTATTTGAAATGTGTACCAACTTTCTATGAAACTTTTGCTATACAATGTTGTAACATTTCATAGCAAAATTATTTGAAATTTATTTTATTTAAAACACCGTTTTAAAATTCCTTTTTGGTGATCAGGTTTTATTGAAATGTTATCTGATTTTGTATTTAGGTCATATTTCATTGTAAAAAATTCAGTCCAATAGCATCAGTGGATTCTGAGAAAAATTTACATAAGTAAGAAAAGAGCGAATTTGTGGGAAATCGCAATTAACCTTTATTTTGCAGTAGGTTAATTTGATATATATATATATATATATATATATATATATATATATATATATATATATATATATATATATATATATATATATATATATGTTATTTGATCTCTAATAGTGCCCAGATGAGTAGGAAGGATTGTCTGGGACCTCTTGTTTATTATACAACTCATCTGGTTCTCTTTTTATGCTGTTCTTGATTGTCGTGCCTTTTTTGTAGCTCCAAAATTTGTTTCTCATCTTTGCGTATTCTAATTATGTCAATGTCTTTCAACTCCTGAGCACAATGCTTGCTGACACAATGTATGCCTAGTTTTTTCAAAATCAAGCACTTAGCAAGATTGTCTTTATTAAATGTAGCAACAGCGTCTGACATCAATTTTCACTTAGTACACATTTTGGACTGTTTTCCTCTGCGATTGCCTTCGATCATTCTTCCTCGACTAGGCTATATGTTTCTTTTTATGGTTGTCAGAAACCGACTTACGCGTATTTTCTTAGGTCATGTTGCGTCAAAACTGAATAAATATTTTAAAAAGTTTTTCTGATGTATCATCATCCGGTATTCTTCTAATTGGTTTGAAACATGAGTTCCATTCATAGTCAAATTGTGGGCATTTCGTTAGTAGATGCTCCGCAGTCTCTGTTCTGTTGCAGTTCTGCTGTGCAATTTATGCACAGAGGAGTGAAATAAAGTTTCATTTGATGAAGGACCTTATTCATTGTGACATGTTATATTCTTAGTCTGATTATATTTACTATTTCCCATCTGCTAAATATCATATATTGGTAGCATGGCAGTGAATGACTAATAGGTTGTATACTCCTATACCACCTGGCCTTTTTTGTATTTTATAACAAGTTTTTTTATCTTCGGGTATATTCATTTTTTGGAACGATTTGAGGTCAGATAATGGAAGGGCCATGTCTTGAACAAATATCCCATTCACCACTTCCTTTTTTGCGAGCTTTTCAACTATTTCATTATATTTCAAACCTACATGGCTAGGTATCCACTAAAGGGTTATTCTGTTCTTGGAGTCTAAACAACTTTTGATTATTTCTAGGGACTTGTTATCTTCTACTATGCCATCACATGTACAGGGTGGCCCATAAGTCAGTTGTCAGAAATGAAAATACAAAATTACTAGAAAAGTACAAATACTTTATTTGTACAAAGTACAGTATTAGTAATGTAATTATTATTATATATTTTTAATTGTTATTTTAAAGAGTATCTAACCTACAATAGGTGCTCAAAGTGGCTTCCACGTTGTTCTATACAAACATTGCATCACCGAATTACAAATCCGTTCGCAAATGTTCAGGGACTGTAGGTTTTCAAATTCTGATTCTATACGTTCCTTCAAATGATCAATGTCACGAATCTTGACGGAATAAACCTCATTTTTGAGAATACCCCAGACTGAAAAATCCAAAGGCGTAATATCTGGGGATCTTGGAGGCCATTCAATAGTGCCCCATCTGCCAATCCATTCATTGAAGTTTTCATTGTGAAAGTCTCTCACAATAACTCCATAATGAGGGGGAGCGCTATCTTGTTGCCATATCAACCTTTCCTTAACCGGCAGGACATTTTCAAATAGTGGATTGTTTTCCAGTTCAATAAGCACTTCATAATGTATTTCCCTGTAATTTTCGGTATTAACAGTCCCATTAAAAAAATACGGCCTGATTAGCCCACCGCTGAATATCCCTGCCCATACACTCACGCCAGGAGCGATCGGTTCTGTGTCCATCACCACATGTGGATTAATAGAATCCCAATAAACACAGTTATGTCGATTCACTCTGCCATTCACTTTAAAAATCGCTTCATCGCTCCAAAGAATGTATTTTGAAAACATTAGATCAGCTTCAGCTCGAATTGTGTACCATTCGCTGAATTCCAAACGCCTGTCGGGATCATCTTCATTTAGGCCTTGAAGTAAAGTAGGCCTATATGCTTTCAATTTCAAAGTTGTCTGCATCCTTTGTAGAATTGTTCTTGGTAATCCATATTCCTTGGACGCTTTCCTTTGAGATTTAGTAGGCGATTGCACAAAATATTGCGCAACAACATTATGATTCTCTTTTGCAGTTACGGACACTGGCCTACCTTAATGAGAAAGCTCCGCCACTGACCCAGTTTCTTCGAACCTTGCATTTAATTTCCGAATACCTTGTCGAGATGGAGGTCTAACGTTTGGAAAACGTTCCACAAACGAATCACACACATCAGTGTAATTACGATCATATTTCCACCACGATTTAAACACAAATACATGCTGTTCTGTACTTAACTTCCTATTCATCGTTGACTAAATAACATACAACAACATAACCTCAAACTGCTATTGTAAAGTAACTTAGCGTAACTGCTGCCGGGTTAACAACTGTAGTCCAGTTCACAACAGCGCAATTGCGCTGGTCAAAACATCGTCTAAAAAATTGCAAGTGACAACTGACTTATGGTCCACCCTGTACTTTGTAGTGATTTGATGGCAGAAAGAAAATCACCGCAGATTAATATGTCACAGTTGGGGAGGTTATTCATTAGCTGAGTGCACTTGTACAGAGCAAAAAGCTAAGCTGTATATATAGATGCATTTGGTAAAAGTTTATATTTCTTTTCCACATTAATTTGTCTTTTAAAAATTGCTGTGCCTGTACCTTCACCTGTTTTAGACCCATTTGTAAATATTTACCTCTTTTAGTAAATATAACTTAAATCAATTCTCACAAACAGTAACAATGAAATGCGAGAGCTACTCAGTATAACAGATGGCCATTACCAACATAAGGGGGAAAATACCCTTGATAAGAAAAGTTATATATATAACAAAAAAGTCTTGGCCAATCTTGTCTTTGCAGTTATTTAAGCTGAAAGCGGTATGATATTGTTTCACAAAAATCGAAGCAGATTTTTTATAATCACCCAATTTAATTGAAATTTATTTAAATTAGTTATAAATATCCGTAGAAAATAATAACAGCAAAAATTAAATTTGGGTTTTTTTGCGTATTTAGAGGTCCAACTCCCCTTAAAAATATTTATTCTTGTTATAGCCTGAATTATTTTAAATTATTATTAACACTAACGTTAGAATATTATAACTTAACCATAAATTATTTTAATTTCAATTTGATTATTGTACTTTGAATTATTTGTCAAGTGAGTAATAGTTGTACCGCTGGAAATAAATGAAATGAACTGTAAAAATCACTTAAAAAGCAGTTAATTGTTGGCTGCGATAATAATTACTGAACTTTTCTAATGTAACTTACAACTTTGTGCAAAAGTATTATCTTTAAATTAAATCTCGATTGAAGTCAAACTAAATATACTGGTAATATTCTACCTCATATAGTGTATTTATATTCTTTAGGCAGTAAGACCACATTCCTGAAAAGCTTTATCGGAGGCCTTAACGTTTCCTTTTTTTTTGTAGTTGATAAGATTGATTTAACAGCTGGCAGTGTGGTGTTTGCACATTCAGAACTAACCTGATCCAGTATTGCTGTCAGCTGTTCTAGCTTTAACTTTGCTTCTTGGCAGTTTTGCCGCCCCAACTACAACTTTGTAAGTTGCGTTTTTATGTTTATATAGCATAGCCAGATTAACCTTATCGAGAAGATTTAGTTAGGGTATTTTTTATTGATATTAAAGCGGATAGTCTTTATTTTATAGATGAAATGTAAAACTGATAATTGACAAAGATTGACAAATTCAAATGTTTTACCAAAGATTGTATGGTGTAAGTTGAGGTAAAATTTAGAAATTGGAAATCACCATTTATTTATACATATTGAATAATCAGGGAGACTTTAATAAGGGGTCTACACACTCATTATTCGATTACTGTTATGGAACAATTTGATATATTATTCAACTTCGGTATTATATAAAAATCAGTCCCAATAAGAGTTATAATAAATTACCTTAACAACAAGAGTCTTGTACATTACAATTTTAATAACAAATTTAACGATAACATTACAAAACAAACTATGGTCTAGATTTATATATCAAAGAAACCTTAAGTATTTATAACCTCCAGCTTGATAGCAGTGAGTAACCGCTTTTTTAAAATACAAAGAATTCTCTCCATAGGTTCCCAGGAGCCAAATCCACATGTTGTCGTCACTTGTGAGAAATTTGTTATATATTTTCATCATATTCATCGCCATTTTTAAAGTATAAAAATAGGTTAGTTACTTCATTCTGTTTATTGTGTACATTATAATTTACTGTAACTAATAAGTTGAAATCATGCTAAATTAAATAAATTTTTAATAGAATTATTACTTCAGATAAAAACAATCGAACCATTCGATAAAAACAACTAAATAACGAGTGTAGGCCTCTTATTAAAGTCTTCCCGAATAATCTTTAAAAATAAATCACACAATTATAAGGGTGAAGAATCAATATTTATTGTATACAAACCCTTTTGATCATTATAATTGAAGACGAATGATAAAAAAAACCTTGACATAGCCAACATTATGATTGCAGTATAATAAGCGGCCATTAACACAATCGGACGATAATTATCAAATGATATGGATGATATTCATGACCATCCAAAAGACTGAAAGCATAATGCCGGACCAAATAATGTAATAAATATTTCAAAGAACAATGGTTCGGCTAGATTTCAATATTATAAATTAATGTATAAATATTAACACAATTTACAAAATTAAATATGGTATGTAATGAATATAATTACAACAAATGAATAACATTTATTTACCTTATTTGTTTTTAAGGATAAACGTGACTGCTCGTGAAACAAAGAAGATATGTACGTCACTGTTCTTGCCGCCATTAGTCAACATCAAAACACATTATTTTAATTTTGAACATATTTCCAAACACGTTGAATAAATTACTTTGAATAAATTTTGAACAAATATGTCAAACTGAATTAAGTTTTAGCCTTTAAAAATGTTAATATAGAGAAGCTATATTTTTATATGTAAAAGAAATGAATTTGTTTTTTAAATTATATTTAAAGTACTCTTAATCAGCGTAGTACTATTACTTCATAGGGTAGAAATATTTGACAGCATTTAAAAATGGTCGAATGGATCACCACAAATAATCATAATTTTTTGTTGACACATATATTCTGCAAGATGATCAGCAATGCATTCATTTCTGAAACCAGTTTTTAAAGAATTCTTTGTTTATAAAAACATACTGAGCCAATATTTGCATATTCATTGCCATTGTTCGTGTCGTTGTCACTAACCTTCTCCTACATAAACGAAATAACAACAGCTGGTAATGAAGTCATGATCATGTTTTTTGGTGGATTTTGAGAAACTTTGTGGAGTTGCCTGAAGATGAAATCTTTGGTTTCGAAAGGCCTCGTCCAAAAAATATACAATTTGGAAAAAGTAGTGTTTTTATTAACATTTAGTAATATTTAAACTTTACAAAGCCTTATCTTTGAAACCGTTTGAAATATTTAGGTGGAAATTGACAATAATTGGTATGAAGACCACCTTCATACCTAATTTTTATCAAATTCTGAGATGGTCAAGTAAACTTTTTAATTTTAGTATGTTGATTTCATATGGAATGATTGACACTTTTATACCTGAAAATAGTAAAATGTAAATAAATGTTACATTGTTTTGTTTGTAACATTTATAAATATAAATAGTTTTTTATGTATCGTTATTATATTAATTTTTAAGATTTAAAACCAGCAGAATATATTGTTATTTTAAATACCTATTATGTAATTTGGTTTGACGTTTTATCTTCATTATTTTTAGATAGTCATGAATATCGAGGATTCAATACTCGTGAATATTGTTGATTCAACTTTGTTGGTGGCCGCTTATTACACAGCAGCTTTCGACTCATCATAATAATGAACAGCCTGTCACTAGAATAAGGATTTTGTGTCAATATTTTGCCGTATATGTTGATTCATTAAAAAAGTGTTATGTGCTTAGTGTAAAAATAAAATTGTAATTTAAAGCTGAAGGTAGAACAAGTTGTATCCCAAGGATTTAACTGTTTACATGCAGATAGAACAGTTGTATCCTAAGTTATCCTAGTCTTTTAAACAAAATTTTATAAAAGAGCTGATAAAACTTGTTGCATTTAAAAAAGTAATAATGATTTACTTTTCAAACCCTTTCATTATAGTAGCAAGTATTTTGTGAGCACATTAGGGTAAAAAATTACTCATGTTGTTTTTGTCAACTATTTTCTTAGTATAAAATGGCACAAAATTATTTAAAATACTTTAAATAGCATTGAAGCTGAGAATGAGAATCCTCTTAACATTTTAAATTTAAGTTTATTATCCTAAAAAATACTTGATAAAACTTGCAGGTCTTTTACACAAAACAAAATATATGAGAATCCATCGTTATTGGTATACATTTTCTAGCATAATCTCAATAATTATACTCTGACAGTGACTATTAAATATATAAAAATAAATTTTAATCAATAAACATTAACACGTTCACTGCGGTACGAGATCTCTGGGCCTCGTATCGCATATTACGGTGGATGCGGGAATAAAATATTCGGTTCTTCCCACATTTGCGTTTGCGATATTTCAGCTATTAATTATCTGAATAAAAAATAATAAGTATTGCCAGAAAGCTAATTTATATATATATATATATATATATATATATATATATATATTTGCTTGGTAAGTTACGAGATCTATAGATCTCTTAACGCACTGAACTAATCACACTTTATTTGTATGCGGAACGAGATCTCTGGGCCTCGTATAGTGAGACTGATCGTCACGTGGAGCGCTGTTTTCGCTGCCGTCAGCTGGCACACGGGAGATTCTTATTGTATTGTTTACTTTATGGAGTTAACCCAGTAGCGTTTTCTGTTGTAGTAATACTAGGTAAATACTTGTAAAAAGTGACAGTAAATTAGATTATGTGTGCACGTGTGTGTTAGTATATTGTGGAGTGACTGAATAGTGCGAAAATGTCCTCTTCCGATGAAGAAAATATTCCTAGTAGAAAACGTTGTAAGTTGACAATAATAAACGTTAATGATAGTGATTTGTTAGCACAACTAGTTTCTGATGGTCTACAATCCGACGTGCCTACCAGTATTGATCCCGACCCGAATAGTGGTGATGAGGAAGAATTACTTGATTTTGACGGTAGTGACATCGCTGATCCCGACTATGAGCCATCTGACAAAAGTGATGAGTCCCAGAATTTTGACGAATCATTTGATGGAGGCTTCAAACACTCCTTTTTGCATATTATTGAGCTCTAGTAAATATACAACTACTTGAAATTTTAGGTTAGATTAATATTAACTAAAAACTAAAAATAAGTTTGAATACTTATAATGAATATTTTATATTAAAAACTATTCACTTTACTTTAGTGCATTACGAGATCTTGAGGCCTCGTATGATTGCGTCATATCTTAATCCTAACTGGCACCGTTGAAACAGACAGCCTATTAGTTCTAGAACAAGTCTTTAGAGTTTGTACTTGATGACGTGCTACAATGCACCGAAAATCCCTCGCGCAGCGAGATCTATAGATCTCGTAACGCACTAAATGAAAGATTGGTCACGAGATCTAGAGATCTCTTAACGCACCAAAAGAATGATTACACTAATTTGCTGCCGCAGTGAACGTGTTAAACCTCAAGAACAAAATCTTATAAACATTTGTCCTGACATCAGAAAAATACTTAAATAAGTGTTCTACATGTCCGTTATTATTGTCGATTAGTCATTATATAAATTATAAATTACTGTTATCTATTCTTGTAAGCGAGATACACAGTCTATGCCTGCCTACTTGTATTATAATATGGAATTGCAATAACACATTATCTTTCTAATAAACATTATTTATTGTAATGTGGCTAAATACAGAATGGATAATGCTATTATGATGTTTACTTTTTATAATTATGTTGGTGGGGGGATGCCAAGCGAAGCTTGCCCCTGGTGCCACCAGCCCCAGGAATGGCCCTGAAGTTGCCCTGTAATGATTGAAGGGATACTGCTATTCCCCGGACTCTTCTTCACTGTTTTTTTTATTTATTTTTTTATTTATTTTTTATGCAGTGGGCTTATCCTTAGCAGCATTCAGGTCAGGTTACGATGTCCCTTGAAGGGACATGCACCATCATCAGTCAATCTTGCCTATGTAGAAATAGTTTCATGGAATATTTCAAGTCTATAGCTCAATTTGTTCTTAAGATATGCTGTAGACTAACATGAAGAGAAGTTTTGTCAGCCGCCTAGGCAGTAGGCTCCAACGATGCTCAATTAATAATATGGTATGGAGGGTGAAAATGCCATATTTCACTGATACAACATCAAAGATTATTAATTTAAAGAATACTAAAAAGTTTTGATCCTGCCTAAAAAAATATGATGTAAGCACTTGTTGAAAACACAGTGTTAAAAGACACAAATATGAAGAAATCTGTACTACTAATACTAAATTTAATTATTTTTCCCCAAGAAAGACTAATGTGCCAATTATCAGTTCAGAAGAAGAAAAACAAAAAATTATGAGGAAGTTAAAAGATTCTTTTTTGGGAGTACTTTGATCTCGAAGCTGTCATTCAACTCCAAAGGTGCAAGTTTCAACATTTTACTATAATAAAAAGCTTAAAACATTCAATTTTACAGTTTTTGGTACCACATCAAAGCAAGGCCATGCTATATTTGGCATGAAGGGTGTGCAAAGCGAGGAGCTTTAGAAATTGCTTCATTCCTTTTTTGATTTTTTAAAAGAAAAGATCAGTAGTACTGGTAAGGGAGTTACCTTTTATTCAGACAATTGCAGTGACCAGAATAAAAACCATGTTCTCCTGTCAATACAATAACATGCAGTACTAACTCTAGATATTGATATACTTTTAATTTCTCACAAATACTTAATTGTAGGCCACGCTCAAAGTGAAGGTAACATTGCATTCCTATATCGAAAAGCAGGCCACTAATAAGAACCCTCTTATTTTCCAAGCCAACTAGTTGCTGTAGTTCAAGTAGCAAACAAAGAAAAAACAATTTCATATTAAGGAAATGGACACATCAGATGTCTATGAATGGACAGCAATAGAACATCTTTTCCTGGTAAACAGTACTCAACATTAGGTGTTAAAGTAGTGTGAGCAAATATTAAAGCATTTGAAGTAAGGAAATTAACTCCTCTGAGTTTATTATGAGTATTATTATGAGCAGAATGAAATGATGTATTCTTTTAACTTGGATGATAAAATAATAAAAAAGAAAGACAGTTCTGTGGTTATTATATCTAGAGGACATTTTTGATCTCCCTCGACTTCTAGAGATGTCTCAAGTAAACATAGAAAAGGATACTAACAGCTGAGCTCTAAGCTGTAGACAGATCCGCAAGTTTCTCAAAATCCCTATATAATTTTTATACTAGTTTAACCGCACTTAATTATCTAGTTTAAACATTGATTAATTATATTTGTTAGGATAGATAGACAGGAGAATACATTCTCAAATCAATTTCACTTCCTTAAAGCTTACACAACCACTTCTGTTGTAATAGTTTTCTCAGGGAAGTTTTTCTTCTATCCAATAAAATATATTAAATTAAAGTTAACTTCTTGTTTCAAAAATAAAATCGACCTAAAAATATAACTTTCTTATAAAACTCAAATAAAATAAAATTTATAATTTAATTCAAAATAAAATGTACTTTTCTCTATTATAAACGAGGCTACATAAAACTGAACTCTTCCTAAAAAATTCTTTTTACCACTTATGTTACAACCTGTTACTGTTGTACAGACTCAAAGTTCAAACTGTAATTGAACTATGTTTCACCTCAAAATATTTATTAAAACCTTTATATCTTGAAGTATAAAAATTATTCTGACTGTTGAATACTAAATGGATATTACTAGTAACTTTTAAATAATATTAAAATTGAAGAATTTACTCTGAACTATACTTGCAATGCAACGACATGTGATCTCTTGGAAACTTGCATTAATTATTAAGTGAATTCAATCTTATTTTCCTTTTGTAAAAAAATGTATACATTATCCCTGTAAAAGAAAGCTACCAGTAGTAAACAGCAAAACTCCCATCTGAAAATTATAATTCGATTATAAAAGAGCTACTTGTGCAAACCTCTCGCAGATGGGTACAGGAAACTTTTAAGACGCAAACCACCAACTAGATTAACCGCAAAAGAACACTCCAAAGAGAAAATTGTGTGTCATAGCTATTTATACCTCCCTTTCCAGTAAACCAGCTAACTATAAGTGACCCCTATGATTGGCCTCCCACTAGACAATCACAAGGTCAGAGAGAAAAAAGTAATCTTCAAACTACCCCTATTGTAATCACGTTAACAAACGAGACTACCAGAAAAACCTGCTATCTCACTGTGTCATCCTACATCCGCAGACCGTATCTTGAGAAATGTCATAATTTAATTTAACTAACTTTGACATCAATAATTAAATTCTAAAACTTTTGCGTACATTTTCTCCCCCATAAATGTTTAATAAATAAATTTTAAATTGCCTATGTAGCAAATGCTACATAGCATTGTACTCTTCTTCAAGTCTAACATATTTTCGATACACTACTAGTTGTGTTTTATTTGGCAAAGTAGTGTTTTATTTGTTGCCCCGATCAGTAAAATATATACATATGTTGGCCTGAAAACTCTACTTTAGTCAAAAGATGACATTGTAATCTTATTTCAGCAAAAGTACTTCTAGTGCCGGTAGTCTAGCATAATACATAAGTGCATCAAATTTCTAGGACAGCGGAAAGTAAAAAAAAAAACAAAATTATAGAGGTTGCAACCATATTTCAGCCCTTATTGGTGGGGTTGATCTTGAAAAATCTCCATACTTTGTTTGAAAAAAGTGTAATACATGTGTAATTTAAATTTAACCTTTTTAGGATTGCGGGAAGTTTAAAAACAAAAATATAGTTCGTCCAGAGGGTGCAATCCCATTTAAACCCCTGTAGATGTTTGATTTCTGTGAAAATGCTTTACTTTTTCTATTTAAGTCATGAGACATATGTGTGATCAATTTAAAGATTTTGAAAAATTGCAAAGATGGAGAATTAGTGATGAGTGTGGGCTCTGCCTTTTATATATAAAAGTTATATTGAACTACAATTTTACTGTGTATAATATACATATTTTTCAGTGCTATATAAATCCTCTTACAACTATTTAAGAAACTTGCTTATATAGTTTTATTTTGTTTACAGAAATCACTCATTCTCAAGGAATTAAACAAGAGGAAACTGGCTTTGTTATTGTTATCTACGTCAAAAGAAATCACATACAAAGTATCTCCAAGGAGATAACTAATTTTGCAAAAATACTTAAATGTAGAAAACCAAAACTTAAAAGATTTTTGCATGCTATTATTAAAAGATTCATGCTATATTATAACATACATCCAAATAGGTATCCATATTTGTTTTTATGAGCTATCAGAACAAGGAAATCATACATGCTGTATATGGAAGGACACAAAAGAAAAAATAAATCCATGCTTTCAAAAGTATGCAATAAACCTGTTGAACAATTATTAGGTAACAATATACTTAAACCTAATCTCAAAATAATTTCAAATGAAATTAGAAATAACCATTTAAACAACAAAATAATTGAAGACCATACAGATTTTCATGATGATTTTGTGCTATCACAAGACATATCTGAAAGTGGTGTTTCATCATCACAAAAATTAAAATCAACCAAATTGCAGTCTATTCATTTGAACAATAGTGAACATAAACCACCAAAAACAGAAACACCACAAAAAATCATAGAGGAAGAGGAAAATGGTGCTTTGACAGAGCAAGGAACATCCCCAGTTTTAGGTTCAACTTTCTCAAAATATGAAAATTGTAAGGGTTTTCTTGCTTCAACACCAGCCAATCTTAACAGTGTATCAAATCCTGAAAATAGAAAAAGTGACTTTGTACTAAATATTCTGGATAGATTATGTTCTCCAATTCTTGGCAAACGATCAGTAGAAACATCAGATAAATCACGGATCAAGTCTAATCATAGAAAAAGCTTAAACCTCAAACCATCAAAAAGACTATTTAGTGATACATTTGATTCAAATTTCCCTCAACCTAAAAGAAGTAAAGAATTTAATACCTTCAACAAAACTGAGAATGATTCAAATGCAAGTGATGATGATCCATTTAAAGTACATGACATTTCTGAGCACACTCTGCAAGCTTTATGTGAAGCAACTGATCACATTGTGGATCATTTAGTAGTAGATGAAACGAGTGTTCCTAATTCGAACCAGAGAAATTTTCAATTAAGAAACAGACATTCATCACCACATAATAGCCAGAAAAATGCATCAATGAATGTTGCACACTTACCTAATAAGAATGACAAAAATCTGAAATTTGTTTCTGATGATAAAAATGAAGCACTCAGCAATTTAGTCAACAGCAGTTCATTAATCTATCAAAATTGCCTCACAAAACTTGATACTTTTAAGAAAATATCAGTTAATGACCTGTTAATACCTGTTAAAATTTTAGAAGAAGCAAAAACTCCTACCAACAGTAATTCTATATGTAATCAGAATAATTTGTTAAATATTGATATTAAAAGTCAGTCACTTTCATCACATAATTTGATGAAGTCTAGTACAAAAGGAAACGCCAAAGAACTGAACCTATATCCTGATTTTAAAAAGACACCTGAATCTGTGATTTCAAACAATGACCTCATGAATGTTGATGATTCATTAATTATTACAGATACTCAGTATTGTGAACTAGTAGATGCAGCAGAAATGGTATCTGATTTTGACCAAACGTTTATTCAATTTTCTGAGGAGAGACGAAATGATCTCAAAAATAACACAGTGGTCTTAGAACAGTATAAGTCAGTTCAGGAAGATGGTTGTGAAGAGTTACCAAATAGTCTTTCCGAAACTCTTAGTAAAACACAAGAAGTCCTCATTCCTTCAAGACAAAAAACTAACACAGTAACCAAAGGAACCAAAGAAGCTTTTATCAAAGAGACCACAAAGCAATTTCTGTATAACGATATAGATAAAGAAGAATTAACCTTAGAGGGGTTTCAAACTGGAGTTAGCAAATTTGTTAAAATACCTCAAGACCAATTAGAGAGCCAGTTATTAGATGGAGATGAAACAAATGTAACTCCAAAATGTAGCATTGCCCAAAATGGAAGTGACAATGGAATCGAAGTATCTGAAGATTCATTAAAACTAAAAAAACAATATTTTTGTGATGAAGAAATGTGTGATGCTCCTCAGTTTGAAGGATTTAAAACTGCAGCTGGTAAAGCTGTAAAAATATCAGAAGAATCATTAAAGAAAGCAAAACAGCTGTTAGAATGTGAAGAGCAAAGTAAAGTTACATTCATAGGTTTTCAAACTGCGAGTGGCAAAACTGTTACAATATCAGAAGAGTCTTTAAATAAAGCAAAACAGTTATTTGATGGAAATGACATAGACATAGCTTCAAAATCTGTTAGCTTTGAAACTGCATGTTGCAATGTTTACACATCAGAAGAATCATTAAAACAAGAAAAACATATAGTCAATAATAAAGAATTATGTCAAGATAAACTCGAACAGGTTCAAACTGCTATTGGTGAAACTGTAATTATATCAGAAGAGTCTTTAAAGAGAGCAGAACAGATAATTGATGTGGAAGATGCACACATAGGTCCAAAATTAGGTGGATTTCAAACTGCAGGTGGCAAAATTGTGAAAATATCTGAAGAATCTTTAAAGAAAGCAAAAAAGCTATTTGATGAGGAAGAAACATGTGTAACTTCAAAATGTAGCAGCTTTCAAAATGAAAGTGATAGTAAAGTTAAAACAGAAGATTCAATCATTAAAAAATCAAAGCAATGGTTTTACGAGAAGGAAGTATGTGATGCTCCTCAGTTTGAAGGATTTAAAGCTGCATCTGGTAAAACTGTAAAAATATCAGAAGAATCATTAAAGAAAGCAAAACAGTTATTTGATGGAAATGATATAGACATAGCTTCAAAATCTGTTAGCTTTGAAATTGCATGTTGTAATGTTTACACATCAAAAGAATCAAAACAAGACAAAAATTTAGTTAATGATGAAGAATTATGTCATGGTAAACTAGAACAGTTTCAAACTGCTGTTGGTGAAACTGTAAAAATATCAGAAGGGTCTTCAAAGAGAGAAAAACAGATGATTGACGTAGACAATGCACATATAAATCCAAAATTTTGTGGATTTCAAACTGCAGGTGGTAAAATTGTGAACATATCAGAAGAATCTTTAAAAAAAGCAAAAGAGTTATTTGATGAAAAAGAAACATTTGTAACTCCAAAATGTAGCAGCTTTCAAAATGAAAGTGACAGTAAAGTTAAAAAAGAAGATTCATTAGAAAAATCAACACAATGGTTTTACGAGGAAAGACTATGTGATGCTCCTCAGTTTGAAGGATTTCAAACTGCAGCTGGTAAAACTGTAAAAATATCAGAAGAATCATTAAAGAAAGCAAAACAGTTGTTAAATTGTGAAGAGCAGTGTAAATCTACAACTTTCTTAGGTTTTCAAACTGCGGGTGGAAAAACTGTTAAAATATCAGAAGAGTCTTTAAATAAAGCAAAACAGATATTTGATGGAAAAGATATAGACATAGATTCAAAATCTGGTAGCTTTCTAACTGGATGTTCCAATGTTTTCACGTCTGAAGAATCATTAAAAAGAGAAAAAGATTTAGTTAATGATGAAGAATTGTGTCAAGGTAAACTCAAGCAGTCTAAACCTGCTATTGGTGAAACTTTAAAATTATCAGAAGAGTCCGTCAAGAAAGCAAAAAAGTTGACTAATTCTGATCAGCAGTGTAAATCTAAAAAAATCAGAGGATTCCAAACTGCAGGTGGTAAAACTGTAAAAATATCTGAAGATTCTTTAAAGAAAGCAAAACGGTTATTTGATGAAAATGAAGTAGATGTAGATCTAACATTTGGTACCTTTGAAATTCCAAGTAACAACACTGTTAGAACATCACAAAAAAAATGTAATAAATTGAACAGTTTATTTAACTGTCAAGACCATTGTGAAGTTTCTACATTCAGAGGTTTTCAATCTGTGTGTGACAAACCTGTTGAAATATCAGAAAAAGCTTCAAAGAAAGTGAAACTGTTACATGGTGAAGAAGAAATACAATTAACTTCAAGTTTTGATGGATGTCAAGCTTTTGCTGGAAAAACTGTTGAAATATTAGAAGGGTCTTCAAAGAATGCTAAACAGATTTTAGATGTGGAAGATGTACACTTAGCTACAAACTTTGTTGGGTTTCAAACTGCAGGTGGCAAATCTGTCGAAATATCAGAAAAGTCTTTAAAGAAAGCAAAACAGTTGATTGATTTAGAAAATGCACACATAGGTCCAAAATTTGATGGGTTTCAAACTGCAGCTGGTAAAGCTGTAAAAATATCAGAAGAATCATTAAAGAAAGCAAAACAGCTTTTAGATTGTGAAGAGCAGTGTAAAGTTACATTCATAGGTTTTCAAACTGCTGGTGGTAAAACTGTTGAAATATCAGAAGAGTCTTTAAAGAAAGCAAAAAAATTATTTGATGGTGATGAAATAGATATAGTTCCACAATTTCATGGTTTTCAAAATGCATGTGGTAATACTGTACTAACAGCGAAAGATTCATTAAAAGCTAAGCAGATGCTTAGCAATGAAGAACTACATGATGACCCTGCATTGAAAAACTATCAGAATGGATTTACCAAAGAGGCTTTAAATATTTTGAATCAAAATATGGAGCCCTGTTGTTCAAAAGAATTTCACTTAATGGATAATTCATTTATTGAAATAGCTGATAAGTCAGGTAATAATTTCAAACACATTGATAATTCTGAAATTCATCCTATTGCAACTACTGAATTTGGTCCTGAAGTAAAGAAAAATGATATTTTACAGATGTACAGGATATCAGACAGTAAAGTAATGAAAAAATTTAGAGAAAATGATGAAAGTGTTATAGATATTTTGAATCCACCAAAAAAACCAAGGAAACTATTTGAGGGGATTGAATTTCATAATAGACATAATGCACTGAACAATCATTCTCCAGTTACCATAAGTTTCAATTCTTCAAATGAATACTCATCTGTTATATCTGAAGAAGATTTAAACTTGCTCAACCAGTCTGTAATAAGAACAAGCAATCATAATTCATCTTTAAGAAAAATTGGAAATAACAGTCAAAATATTGATATTCCAGAAAAGAATTTTGTCTTGTCCCCTAATGTTGCTCGCGAAGTGTCTGAGAGTATGGCAGCATTGATGGCTGATGAAGAATCTTCTTCACCATTTTCAAAATCATTGTTAAAACCCTGTCTGTCATCACCAAGTATGGTTTATGACAGACAAATCAAATTACCTCCTATTGATTGTTTTGAGAATGATGTTTATATAAATGATAAACAATTAAGCCCTGTGCTAGGCAGTTTCAGTAATTTTAAAAAATGTTAAATGTGGCAAGAAAGTTTTGCAGTCGCCTGATCCAAAGTCAACTCCATTGATAAAAAATGATTCTTTAAAACTTCCTTATGTTACTTCAACACCTAATGAAACAACAATAAGAGTTAAGAACATTCAATCAAACCAGAAATGTTTGGAAACTGTATTTGAAGAGAATGAAAATGAATGGAAGTTTTGCAATGAAGCATTTGTTTTAGAATTAGAAATAGCAAGAAAACAAGCAGGTGATAATCAAGAAAACTTAATCAAAGAAAAACTTAAATTGTTCAAATCAATACGACCTTGTAAAGGTTCATATTTATTGAGAAAACAAGTACAAAGAGGGAGATCTCTAAGGAGCTTAGCAGAACTTAAGCACTTACAGTATAAAGAGCTAAACCAGGTAGTGTATTGTTTTATATTTAATACTATACAAATTTAGTTAAATCATTTTTACATCATTTAAATATGCTTAGTTTAATAATTAGTGTTGTAAGTTAACCTGAGGTTCTAATTTAAACATGTACATGTTTTAAAATAATATAAAGTTGATCAAATAAATAGTACAAACTTTTTCTCTTTTTAAAGGGTAAAAAAAGTATGGATACCGCTTATTAACTTTTTGACAACCCCACCTAGTAAAAACCAAACTCAGTATATATCTGTAGGTTATAAAACTGCAATTTTCAGTTAATAACACAACATTGCCCAAAATCAAACATTTTAGATCTAACTTAAAAATTTTAAATGTAAATCCCCATCAAGTTACACACCGTATTAAGTTTCTGTGAAAGGACCTAGATCTCGAGCCAGCACAAATTGGGCCCTAAGTCAAGTTAAAAATATTTTTAATTGGGAAAGTAATGAATATCAATATTCATTGTTTAACAGTGAGCAAAACCCACAATAACATTCCTAACAAGCTTTGACCTGATTTGACTAACAAGGGTCTCCAGTCTTACCAACTATTATGTGACTCAAGGGAACGTGTTTTAGTCTGTTGATGGAGTTCACAAAGTTAAGAAGTGGTTATTAACGTAATAAGTGGTTTTATAACGATTTTAATTATGCATGGTTATGGAGATCGGATTGGATCTTATGATGAGGTGAGAAACTTTTTCAATGACACTTTTCCAAATCACAACCCTATCTCAAGATCACGAATGGAAAAATCATAAAACGTTTTGAAGAGACCGGCAGAGCGAAAGACCTTCCCAGAACCGGAAGACCACAGTCAGCTTCTAGTGATGAAATACCAGTGTTTTGCAATATGTGTAGCCTTACAAAAACTACTTAGTTTATGAACTTTCTGAGGACGACTTTGATCATTAAGCCCAATTTCACAAGTTAATGATAAAAAATAATGATAATATTTCGTTTTATTGAAGGAAAGAGACTTTCATCCCCGCACTTAGTCCTAAAAGGACCTTTACGCCTCCCTAACTTGTATTTATGTCCTCAAAATTTGAGACTTTTACAGAAACCAATCAGATTTGAGGACTCCTGTTCTCTGATATCCTTAGGGCTAAGGAGATATGCCCCTAGGAATCTTTTCCGAATTGTAGATATGGCAGGACAATGTAGCCATATGTGCTCCGCTGATTTTTCAGCTTCTCCGCAGAGTCTGTATTCATCAGTCTGGCTAAGACCCACCTTCATAAGATGTTTTCTGAGGGAGTTATGTCCTGTCAGCATTCCTATAATCTTCCTTATATCCTACTTACTCTGATTTCGGAGAGATGTCCACCCTTTAGACAAACCTTTCCCCAATCGTTGGATAGGTAAAAGAGGAGCTATCAAATGATCACCTGATCTATCATCAATGGATTACTTTTACTATGTGTGGGGCCATGTGAAAGACAATGTATATGAATCAAAACCATAATGCATAAACAATTTGAGAAACCGAATTGTGCAAGAAACTCAAAGAATTCCACTGGAATCTGCCTAACTTGACACTTCAGGACTTTACATCAAGCACATTATAAAAACTATCAATGGGGAGCAGTTTGAGCATCTGTTATAAAATCATTGAGGTCAGTAAGACCAAAACGAAACAAAGTTTACTAACATTTCCATTTGTAAATCATGTTTGTTTCACTTTTATGATAAAAAAATCATTGATTCAAATGAGTTTAAATATCATAAATTTGTTTATAACTTGTTATTTTTAACAGTTTTAGTTGTAAGAATATTTTAAATTTGAATTAGACACCACTTTATACTGGCTTGAGATAGCGATCTATAAGTTTGACTGTTAATTTTCTTCATACAGACTTTTAAAACAATGTGTAACTTGTTGGAGGTTTACATTAAACATTTGTAAGTTGGGACCAAATTTTGGTATACCTGAGTATACCCAAATGCATACTAAGTTTGGTATTTTAACTGTGGTTGTTAAAATTTTAATATGGAATCCATATGTTTTATTCATCCTGCATAATAGACATTGTGTTTCTCTGTTCTCACACAACCAGAGAGCTTTGAAGAGTATAGATAGTTATAGTTTAATACATTAATAGTCCCCACTGATTTAGTTGCATTTTTAACAAACTAGTCAAAATTAGATTTTTGAACAAAAATTCCATGTAGATTTTTTTATTATTTTGTGAGCAATAAAATATGAGAATTTAATACAGATTAATAGTCCTTATTTTAATAGTGTTAATAATACAAATTTTGACTTATTAAAAATAATTTATTGTTATGTTTAAATTATTAGAACATGACAATGACTTTAGTACATAATAGTGATTTTGACGTAAATGAGAAATTTCTTAACATCAGACAATACTGTATAATTATATGCTATACAGTAAGTAGTCTCTATTGCAGTTTCCCACTTTACCCAAACTATAGTTTGTTACATTTTGAAAATGTATATTTCTGATAAATAACTTTTTTTGCTAAAAATATAAAAAACTCAATACAAATGAAATAGTGTGTATTTCAATTTGCTTATTAAGTACAAATTTACGTACTAAATGCACAAGCCAAAAACACAAGTGGAAGTCTGTTTAGTGTGACTGATGTATACTTTTAGAAAGAACATTTTCCAAAAACAAGACTAAATCATAATATAACAATTCTAAATCTGAAGAAAGAAGTAACACTTATAAAAATGTTTAGAGAATGAGTATAATCTATGGAAAATATTTCGTTATCTTTATTTAAATGATTGTTTTTTTGCAGCTTATACTACTTGGCATCAAAAGAGCTGTAATCGATGTTTCAGCTAGCAATGCTGTTGGCTTCAGATTTTTTGCAAGAGATTATTACAGGTAACGTTACTTTGAAGTTCTCTAATATATTCATAAAAAGGTTAATAAACTATTTCACATTCAATTACCAGGTTGTGTACTCTCAGATACACTCTGATTTATTTTCATCAAAGAAATGTATTTTTTAGACTAACCCTACAACTCCCTCCAGGAGGGTTCACTTCTGCATTAGCTATTGAAGACTATTAAAAAACTAAAACATTAAACAACTATTCTTGAAGATGGTTAAAACAACTATTCATGAAGATGCTAGATTTGTTAACCAGTTAACCTACACTGGGTACAGTTAAAATCAATATATCACGTTTATCTGGGTAATCCTATGGATATCCAAAAGCAACACTTCACTTACCGCAAATTTCGAGATATTAGGGTAGAAGTGTGGATCGATAAGTCTAGTCCAAAGCTGTAGACGATGACTATTGGAGAAGTTGGAGTTCTCCATGTTAAGGCTATGCTTGCGCCAATATTGCAAACTCTGCTAGATCGCGTGAGCAACATCGTCTCCTGTTTATATCATACCTGAGATAATGCGCAGCCTGCTGGTCTATCCCCCTCCACTCCAAGTACTGGGAATTAGTTATCCTGCATATCTCTCTCTTTCTCAATTCTGAACTCTGATCCCTAGATTTGGCATTTTCTAAAGTACCAGGATACTTTCATGTTTTGCATGCGTCTTTTAGAAATTTATAACAAATATTTTTATACTCAATACATCAAGTAATTGGTATTACTGTCTTCATAATTTTGAAGTTTATTTATGTACCAATAAATATACACTTATCTTGTTATATATTAATTTTATGAGGTTGAACATACAAATGTAACATTTTTAAACGAAAGCTTCAAGATTGACAAACAACGTGAAGTAGCAAAATGTTAATAAAATCGGTTTTAGAACTTAAAAAATAAGACATGAATAAAAACTTATATTTAACCATTCTTTTCCCAAATTTTGAATGGCCGTCAACTTTAAAGTATAAGAGTGTAATAAATCATCAATTATTATGTAATATTAATGTGATTTAATAAATCTGTAATATAGTGTCTGTATTGGTAAATAATTAAATTGAAACGATGCAGTGTTGAATAATATACATGAAATAATGGTGAAATGTCATAATTTCTAGCCAATTCAAACTAAAATTTCATTGGAGTCATTCATAACTCCAAAATGCTTAAATTTTTATGAACAGAACGCTTTTGTGTCACACCTTGAAATACTGTGTCCTTTTCATGAGTATGTCATCTCTCATAGATGCAATAATTTCTGAGTTACAAGATTTCAGCAATAGTACCGAGTGAAGGGGAAAGAACCAAATCAGTCGAGTTGGTAAAGCTAAGGCAAATAATCATCAGATAAGGGATTTTAGGATAAGTGTTGATTTGTATTTCTCTAGAGGAGGATGAACCATATATTCTCTGCCCAGTAAAACAATGCCTAAGCAGAAGTCGACTGTATACTAGTTGTCAAGGATGAAGTCTAGAACATTCCAAAGGAACAAGGGTAGATTTAAGAATTCCATGAATATTAAGAGAATTCATATTCTTGCCTTGGAATAAAAATTACACCAGAAGTAAAGAAAGAACACTTGTCTCAGACATAGCATGGAGCATTAAAGTAATTTACTATAAAAATATATTTGACAGTCTGCTTAAGTGTTAAGGACATTATAAAGGAGAAAAGTATATAATTAAATAAAATGAAGAAGAGAAATAAATGTAAAAAACATGTTATTGCTTCCAGGTATATAAACATCAACCTAGGAAAATATGCAGATCAGCATGCCTGAAAGAAATGAGATCTTTGGTGATAACAAGCAAGACATCCCCTCCTCCCCACCCCCATAGTGCAATTGGCATCATATTTCCTGTCAGCTCTATAACCATTAACATTATTTGGAATGAAAGAAACAGATAAATCGTCAGATGTGAGAAGCAATGCTTTTGTAGAGATCTAGTGAAATAAGAAAATGATTTATTTCCTTTTTTTTTATAAAAAAAGAAGAGGCCAATTCTCTTTAATGCCTCATTTTGCACATCTTGTCTTTCATTACAAGTTTGGAAGATTGTATCACATTCTTAGTTTTATCTCATATTACAATATTCTTCAAGAATCACTCGTATATTAAAGTTAAAGATTTTAAAATTTAGATAAACACTTTTTTAAATGTATAATTAAGACTTGCTGATTGTTAAAACTTAGCTAAATTATTTAACTTTTTATGTAAAGAATTAAATGTAAATTTATTGTCTTCAAAAAAGTAAACTATATTTGTGTTAACTTAAACATAAATCATTTTATAGGTTTGTAATACATTATTTGATTTGTACTATTGCAATATTGAGAGTTAATATAAAGATCTCTAGAAACAATCCTGTTATTTTATTGACACTATAAAATTAGCTATCACAAGTTGTTTGTGTGTATTAAAATTTTGAGTTGTCCCCACTGCCCATTTGGAAAAGGAAAAAATCACCTCACTTAAAAAAAACATAATTTGGACCATATAAATGATCATTGAAGCAAAAATTTTAATACTCATGCAAGTTAAGAGAAGGTCTAAAGTGTAATATCACCAGGTATCCTACGAGGTTAGTTAGTTTGCTGGTAACCTTATATACAGTAGCTGTACAATATAACATGTAAGCGTAGATAATTTTTTGTTTAAATGTATATTAATTCATTGGCCATAAGTTCCTTCTGAATCTGAAATAGAAGCCTATTCTATAAGTTATAAACAACACTATCTTTCTAACTGCAAAGTTTGAAATATTGTGTTATTTCCATATGTCATTTAGATTTTTAAATAAATGACTTACCTTGATGTCTTGTCAGTGAGGACATTTGCTCCTCCAATGTAAAAGGAATACCAGTGGGAGATGGTGCTCTACTGATTCTCGCTGCAGACGGTACAGCTGGTGTGATGGAGGTCACCAGAGCCTTCCTAGCAAGTCCAAATGTGGATCCTTCACTCATATCCCAGGAATGGGTGAGGAACCACTATCGCTGGATTGTGCTCAAGATGGCCGCAACAGAGCGGATGTTTCCTGAGAACCTCGCCAATAAGTGAGTAAACTTAGTAATGGATTTTTTGTTTCTTTAACTTTGTATCTCAAATATTATTTGATTAAATAATAGATACGGTACGTTGATTTTCAAAAATTTATTTTTTTAAAAGTTGATATATAAATGATATAAAATGTGTATCTTTTGGTACTTTTGATAGTTTTATTAGATTTATATGCAAGAAATAAATATTTTTGCGATGTTGACTCCTACATGTCAAATATAATATTCTAATAAGTTCCATGGGTGCATATATTCTTCATATATTTTTAATCCGTTATAAATCATTATTGATTTAAAATGTAGGAAAGCTTTAACCCCATATAACCTAAAAGTTATTGATAATTTACTACATTGCCAAGTTCACTTCATTTGATTCCAGTTCTTACTACAATAGCTCAATACTATTTAATCACTCGCCTAAAAAAACTTAATGCAAAATTATCTAGGAGCATTTTAATACATCTTTAGTGAGCACCAAAATAGTGCTCAGTTTGTCAGTTGTGTTTTATAACTTGCACTATTCACCTGTCCTGTTTACCTGTATACCCTGTTTGGTACAATGTGATATTTTACTCTTGCCTTACCCATCTCAATAGTGTTAATCCTCTAAGTGCTAACTATATTCATCTGTAGTGTACACGATTTTTAGGAGTTTTGGAAACATGTGTAGAAAGTAAATAATCAGTACATAAAAATTAACAATGTCTTTTTCAGAAAAAGCTACAGTATAATAAAATGAAAATTACAATTACTTACCATTTCACATTGAAAAATTTTAGAGAAGAAAATATTTTTGTTTACCTTTTTCACAATTAGAACAGCATAGGACTTCACTAAATTCACTCAAATAAAAATTCAAAATAAAGAAAAATGGTATTACAAATACAAAAATATGTACAACTTTCACATTTACTTTTTTAGATAAACCACAGGAACAAAAATGTGTTGTTTGTCCCTGCTGAAAAATTCTAAAAATCTGGCAAGTAAAATAATTACTTCATCACGTGAGTTTTATAGCACCCACAAAGAGTCCATGTTGGTATATTATTTATTTTTTATCTTTATGATTAAAAAAGCTAAAAATCTTAAATAAAACATAAAAAAGTCAAAACTACTTTAGTTATCAACTACAAAATAACTTGTGTAGAGTGACTCGTGTAAACAACGATGATTCTAGCTAAATTATATGCATAGCTAAATTCATCTTCAGTCTAGTGATAATGTTCAAAATTAATAGTGCCATTTTTCTATTCTATTACTATATAGTAATACTTTTAAGAAATATCATAATTTATTGATGTTATATTGTTTATCGTAAATGTTGACCTAACCTTTCACGGCGAGATTTCAGCACTTGCTTGGAGGGTTAGAGCCTGTTAGAGAGTTCTGTAGCACTGGCTGTGTCTGGCGACAATACATTGTCGGTTTAACACTTAGCAAATTCTGCAGACAACAATATTGATGAATTGGTGTGATGTATTGGGTGAACTCATATGGAACCTAAGTAGAAGTAATATTATATTACAAGGCAACACTGGTTGTAGTTTCTAATGATACTTAATTTTTTTAAATTAATAGAAAAAAAGAATAAAATGATTTGGACATAATTTTGTATTGATTTGTGTATTTAGATTTTATTATTTGAACCATTGCCATCCAATTGCTGTGTTATAAATTAAATACACAGATAGATACTATTTACAAAAAGAGCAGCTATAACATAACAATATTAAATAGTATTAAAAAATCACACATTTACCTTCATTTAGTTGCAGTAAATAATCTAATAGGATAAATAAAATACAATATAGGATTTTCATCTGAAACCACTCAAAACAAATAAACACAAGATTTAAAGTTACCTAAATTAAGAAAAACAGGTTTTGAGCGTGTATTTTACAATAATTGAGATTTAATAAGTAACTAAATTGAATATTTTTTATTGAACTAAAATGAGATCCGGATATTTGAACTAAGAAGCATATTTAAAAATAGTGCTGGTTGAACAGATTTTGCTCCCTAGACCAAATTTTATCTATACACTATAGCAAGTTACTGTTATTAAGTTGTATAACTGTTTATGTATTGGCCTGTAGAATTAGAGCTAACTGTCTCTGTCAAGTTCTTATCTTACTTATCTATTAAGTTACGTTTGTCTCACTATCTGCTTCATCAGTCCTCATTGCAGTTTATTTCTTTTCAACTTTCCTAACAGGTACTTGACTCCTGACAACTTGATGTTCCAACTAAAGTATCGGTACGACCGAGAAATTGATATGTGTCAAAGATCAGCCTTGAGGAAAATACTTGAGAAAGATGAGTCTTCTTCTAAACCAATGGTCCTTTTTGTAGCAGATATTTTAAATGTAAGTAAGTATGTGGTAATCTGTCAATTATAATGAAATGTGTGTTCATATCTAAAACACTGGTAAAGTCTCTGTCACCTGGTCTTGTATAAGATACAATATTTCTCTTTTATGTATTATAATTTATAATTTTCAGTGATGGTGTTATCATTGCGAGATTAATGGATAGATGTTTATTAATCACCTGTTTTTTATACAGTTTTGTCCTCTGTGCAAACTTAGTTTTATTATACACTGACAAAAATATATCTATATTCAATTAAATTAGGCAAACAAAATTTCAGTTTATTAGAGAAATATTTATAATAATGCTTAATTTTTAAAGGAATCCTGAAAAATACAACATGAAAATAAATTACATCAAAACTCAATAATTATTGTGTGGTATCATAATTGTGTCTGCATATATATATTCTTGGTGGAAATATAAAAAAGCCAATATGTTTTAAATGATTACAGCTCAAAACTAGCCTCTGTTTGTATGTGCATGTGTTTTCTGGCATATGTTAACTGTAAAAATGCCCAACACAATGATAAATTTGTGGAATACTGTAAAAAGAACCACCCAATTATGAGGGTTACACAGAAAGTAGATTACGTTTTGCTCTGTAGCCGCTAGGGGCGGGTGATGTTAAGGCTAGTTAGAAACCTTTTCACTAGCCATGCTAGTGAAAGGTTTTTATCACTCGTTGTTTTAAAATACCAGTTTAAAATGTGTGTCACAATTTAAAATCCCTTGAGTCGTGAAGTATGGTTGGTAATACGGTTTTTGTTGGTTAAGCACAATATAACAATTAATTGAGATTTATCGCCAACTCTAAGAAGTTTATGGGAATGATGTGATTACTGAAGGTGGAGTGTGTCAGTGGTGCATTAGGTTTAAAAATGGCCAAACTTATGTGCATGATGACAAACGAAGTGGATGGTCAAGCATTGTGACCGATGAAATTGTTTTTTAAGTTGATGAGTTGATAAGATAAAAAGAGAAAACTGCCGATTCTCAATAACAGAACCCTCACTTGGTTTTCCTCAAATTTTTAAGGAGTTTGTCATACAAAATTGTTACGCAGAAGGTAGCTTACCATAAATTTTGTGCAAGATAGGCACTGAAAATCTTTACAGAAATCCATAAAAATCAATATATGGCTGCTTCATTAACGTTTTTGGACACTTATGAAAAAGATGGTAACTCACTGCTCAGTTGAAGAAGACGAGATTTGGGTAAAACACATGAATTGCGAAACAAAATTACAGTCTATGGAGTAGGGGCACACACTTCCCCAAAAAACCAAGGTCTATGCATACAAATATTGTCGGCACAGAAGATTATGGTTATTCGTGTTGATTTCTTAGAACATGGCACATTTCTAAGTTCTAAGATTTCTAAGTTCTGTGAGTTATTGTGAAACCTTGCAAAAGTTAAGGGGAGCAACACAAAACAAACACAAAGGAAAGTTAAATTCAAAAACTTACAGTCCGGACCTTGCATCCAACGACTACCACCTGTTTCCAGCGATAAAGACATGGTTTGCGAAGCATTGCTTTGGTGACAACATGGAACTGTGGGAGGGTGTGACTATCTGGCAGCAATAAATTTTATTATTGCTGCAATAATAAAATTAATATTGGAAAATTTTTATTCATTTACCAGTGTCAGTGCTTCATGTTTTGATAGTTCGATATAGATGGTTTCCAGTTTGAGGGTTAAAGTGATGTCATATAAAATGTGAATATAAATATGTTGATTCAATGATATATAAAGTAATTTATTTAGCATAAAACAGAGGGTCAAGGGTTGTACAGAAAATAAGTTTATTAGCTATCCGGTTGTGGAATGAGTGAGGTTGTCAAATGTTTTTGTTAGTGTTGAATTTCCTTCCAATGGTCTATTCTATATTTTGTGTATTCTGTATTTTAATTTTTTCCCCCATCAATTTGCAGTTAAGAGTCAATTACACATATGAGAAGCATTTAAAAAGCCTATAACAAAAAAAAAACCAAAACCAAAAAAAACAAGTGCTTATATTAAAAATGGTAGTAGTGCTGCATGAATAGTTTGAGAGTAAAGAATAAAATAAAGAATAATCGGGCTCAAAGTACTTAAGTAGTGATTCATCATCATCGTCATCGTCAGACGTTTCCGTTCTCACGGGTCGTCGTCGTACACAGCCTCCTCCACTTTAGTCTATCCTTCCAGGTCTCCTCTTCATCCACCTGTATTTTCTGTAGTCCCCTTCTCTCTATGTCTTTCCACACTTGGTCCTCCCATCTTCCTCTCGGTCTTCCTCTTGGTCTTCTTCCTCCTTCCTCCTTCTCCAGTGCTATTCTAGGCATTCTATTATCTCCCATCCTCTTCACATGCCCCATCCACTGTATTCTTCTTCCTTCCATTGTCTCTTGCAGTGAAACTACCTTCAATCTTTCTCTGGTTATTTCGTTCCTTATTCTATCTCTTCTTGTAGTCTTCTCTATCCCTCTTAAAAATCTCATTTCTGCAGCTTGCAATCTGCTTAAATCATTTTTTAGTCCACGTCCACGTCTCTGCTCCATATAATAAAATTGGTTGGAAATAAGATTTATACATCAATACTTTTGATTCTTTCCCAATGTTCCAACTCCACACAATCTTCTTCACCATATTGAAAAACTTTCCACTCTTCCATATTCTGTTTCCTATCTCTTCTCTTATTGTGCCCCTATCTGTTATGATACTTCCTAAATAACAGAATTCCTTCACCTTTTCAAGTCTTTTTCCTTCAACTAACACGTCTTTGTTATTTCCATCCCTTCTCTCTGATTGTTTTAATTAGTGATTTTAATTCTAGTGATTAATTAATTAATTACATTATTTTCACTTTAAAGAAAAACAAATTCAGCCTAACTTAGTGCACGATAAAGGGTGACGGTTTTGTCCGAGCTGTTTGAAATTCCTTTATCCAGTCATGTGGAAGCTCAGTACGAGTTTTTTGGTTGATCAACCCTAACTTATTGTCAGTCTCAAGGTAACTATGTCCTCTCACTGAAAAACTTGCTATTATTAAGTCAAAGCGTCGCTCAGTATGAACCAAATTATGGAAAAAACGTACCAATGTATAATATTTTTTTCTGTCCTGAAAAATCATCACAGAACACTTTCAGTTTCCTTACTCTTTGGTCCAATTCATTATAAAAAATTTGTGAAGCATTGAACATATGTCATTGCTTCATTTTTTCCTGAACATTCTGGGTATATGAAAAAAATGCTTTTTTTACTTGCTAATAAATGAACATTGAAGTTGTAAATGGACAATTGCCTTTTATAGTACACATCATTAGTAGGGATGTTGGGCAAAGACAGGTTTTTGCCGAAATTAAAAGCAATAGCCTCATAATCTGCATGAGTTTGACTAAACTCTTTAGCAGTTTTTTTCTTGTTATAGAATGCGCTTGCTTTTCTTTTTTGGACTTGGGTTTCAATATGTTAAAGTTCGATTCCTTATTAATTTGTGTAAAAAAAAAATTATGGTTGCCTGTAAAGTCGGTTTTACGGGCGAAGATTTTACGTGACAACGTCTTTTTCTCGGTAGAATATTTATTGATATGAATATTATTAAATTGCACAATAGGAACAAGGAATTGAATGAAAATAAGAATTGCACAAATTTTAACTATAGAAATATATTTTGTTTACTAAAACATTGTACATAATTTGAAATTAATTAAAATTTGTTATTGTAAATGGTAAAGTTGAATAAAACATTTACTAAAATTGGAATATGAAATTCTTGCTAAACACAGTTAAATTCTAACTCCGCGCGTGGTGATTGGTCGGTTTAGTTCGTTTGTTTGGTCGCACTGTTATGACAGGTTAGAGGTTATAATTTGTTATTTTAAATGTTTGACTAGCAATACGCGCTGTTTCTTCTCAATCGACTGAATTACGATTGATTGCAGAGTGATTTAAACTAATAATTTACTTAACACTATCAACATTTGTCAATAGTATGACATAACCTATAAACTCAGTTTCTCAACTTTTGTGTCAATCTAACAATTAATCAATCAATCATAGTTTACGATAATGAAATATCAGTGTACAATTATTTACCTTTATTGTTGTAGTTGTTGTAAATGACGAATCTAAGCACTCCACCTTTTCACGAATAAACATAGTTATCTGCTTTATCCCGTGCGGCGGTCCCCACAGTTATCTGCTTTATCCCGTGCGGATCCCGTGCGGCGGACCCACTGGACGGGCATCGTAACGTTACCGGGCGTTACATTTTTTCATGAGTGACTCCGAGCCGCAACCTAATTTAAGACGTTGTCACGTCAAAAATTTTTATCAGTTATGTTTTTTTTAAAAAAAATAATTTTTCAATATCTGAACTTTGGCTGAAAATTCATCACAAGCACTGCACTGTGTGAGGATATCCGAAAGACATGTTAAATTCACTTGAAACGATTTCTCTGCAACACTGGTAAGAAACTTTAACTGCTGGGCAAGCTTCTTTAAATAAATTATACATCTTTTGTTGTATTCAGCTCTTCAGAAAGATAAGTTTTCTTTTAATCTAAAGATAAGAGTCTTTTAATCCACAATGACTGCCTTGTCTGGGAAAAAAATGCAATGTGGTCCTTGATGGCATTTTAGTTTTGTCTGAAAGCCTCCAAGGCCTATTATCATGTTTACTCCGTTTGTCTAAAGGGGATTGACCATTTGACCTCAAAGTAGACACTAAATACTCAACTTCGCCTTTAGTAATGAAATGAAAAGAATGAAAGCTTTGCAATAAATTACAGTATCCTCAACAGTTCCATTAATATTCACCCTTACTCTATATTTGTAGGAGGCATTGTTTTGCTTGGCATTTTCTGCGTTTATAGGCCGTCTGCGTTGAATGGGCAAGACTGAAATTAGGCCGCACAAGTAGCTGTTTTGTATGTCAACAGAGTTTAGTAAATTAAATTCTTTTAAAATACTAATTCTAGTCGCCTCTAGGATTTTCTCAAAGCACTTCAAGCTACATTGGCAATCTTTACCCATAGTATGTGAAGATAGGTAATGTTTCTTTCTTAACTCTGAAATCCTACCATGCCTTTTCCTTTTCTTTGAAGTTTTAAGCTTCATTGGAGAACTATCAGAGGGAACGTTACCTTCCATAGTTATTTAAAAAAATAGCATGTAGTGTTATTAATGATAATTAGAGACTAAACTCACTAAGCATAGAAAACCATCACATCTGCAATAACATTATTTCACATCAATTCAGTAGACAAGTGTAAACAAGTCAGGTGGTGCGCTTAGTGGCAGACACAAGCCTTATGGGCTGAGCCTGTTGTTTTCAATACTGGATGGACTGAGGTTATTCTTTTCCTTTGGTGTTTTTTTATTGTTTTTTCTCGGTACTGAGCTTGTTATTTTAAAACTAGCACATGCTACATATGCCACAACAGGAATACCAACATAAAAGTCAACAAAATCAAAATTTTAAAAATGGACTTAGCCTCTTCTTTTCTTTAGCACTTCATATGCGATGTAAACAAAGTTCAAGTTAATAAGTTGATCGTGATGAACTTCAAACTATTGAACAAGTGATGTGAGATTAAGTCCGGCCTTCAACATTGGTACCTCATTCTCTCCTGACGTTCTTCCTTTATGTCTTCGATGACATGACAGACAGAATGTGGCTGAAAATGATACAGTATTAGAATCTCCTTTCAGTATGTAAAGAATGTCTTGAATGTTACTGTAGATGGCTGACAGTCATATTGCTGTTTTACAGGTGTTAGATATAGAGGGAAGTGGAGAGAAGGAGGGAAGAGAGCTGGTGCTTAGTGATGGTTGGTACAGTGTGACAGCCTCGATTGATCGAGAGATGTCTCTGATGGTGCGGAGGTCTGTGGTGAGAGTTGGAACCAAGCTCCTGGTGGTTGGAGCTGATTTAATCAACAATGAAGATGGTTGTCATCCTCTTGAGGTGCTGATCTTTATTCTAATGCAGTATGACATGGAGGAAGTTTATTTATATACAGCTACACTTATTATAAGTGTACTAGGAAATACTATTTTAAATTTATTAAGTTTTGTACGCTTTTTTTTCGTTAAAAACATATCAAAAGGTCACTAATCTAAGCATAAAATGTTATACTTTGTTGTAATCACTACAGTCTTATTTGAACAAATTTTTGGAGTTGAGAAATTTGAAATATATATTAACCCTTCCCACACCGTAGACGGATATATTAGAATTATAGACTTTGACTTTGAATATAGTTATATCCAATATTATAGATTGTGTCTCTTGCAGAGATTTTTATTTCACAAAACGCCTTAAAAATGTCCGGTGCACGCTCTGTGCTTATCGCGTTTTTTTTTTTTTTTTTTTTTTTTTTTTCCCTGGGGCGGCCTTACTGCCATGCACTTAAGCCTCAAGGGCCTTTTGCGCACCCCGGAAACACCATGAGGACTACCAGTCTACAACTTCAGCAGTTCAACAAACCGCCGAAAACAAGCCTATCAAGTCCTCCTGGGAAAACTCGCCACCCCTGTTCAAACTACCAAAGATGGCATACCGCTCTCTTGCTATTGCTGGGCAATCAAAGAGCAGGTGCTCAGCAGTCTCCTCCTGCTCATTACACCTTCCACAGAGCGGATCCTCCTGAAGGATGCCAACTCTGTGTAGGTGCTTCCTCAGGTGACCATGCCCCGTAATGAGACAATGACCTTAGAAGACATTGATCTGTTTAATGAGAGAAGGTCCGAGGCACCTTGGGGGAAGGTGACTGTAATACCATTCTACTCCCTCTCAAACCCGGATGCAAACTCCACCTTCTCCCATGCTCCGCGCGAATCCATTTTCGAGACAACCCTAGAGGATTCACACCTTGGAACACCGCAGAATGGTTGAGGGCCCGTCATAATTGTTGCTGAGCCCTGGTTGGCCAGGGCATCAGCTCTTTCGTTCCCAAGAATCCCCTCATGACCAGGAACCCAACAGACGGTTACATTGTTGATTCTGGCAAGGGAGGAAACGGTCTGATAGCAATCCCAAACCAGTTTGGATTTGATTGCAGAGGAATCCAGCGCCTTCAGTGCTGCCTGACTGTCTGTGAAAATGTTAATCGTCTTGCCCCTATATCGCAGACGAAGATTCTGACGAGCACACTCCATAATGGCTGCGACCCTGCCGCTTGAAAGACTGTTGGATACGGACCCATAGGAACCACCCAGCTCCCTACATGGTCTCACTCCCAGAATTCCAGCGCCCGTGCCGCTTTTTGTTTTAGAGCCGTCTGTGTACCATTCGAGCTCCGCTGGTGGAAGAGGTTGCTTCCCCTCTGACCAATCATCCCTTGAGGGCAAAATAATCCTAAAGGGTTTGTCAAAGGAAAACTTTTGTGGCATCTGATCAGAGATCATGTGCAAGACATCCTCCTGTATCAGAGTGCCAATTCTGCAGTGCCCACCTCTGCAGCCCGACCAGAATCCCGTCTGCTGAAGACAGTAGGCACTCTTCCTGGCCATAGCTCGAATGACAATGTCCAGGGGGGGCGAGATTAAGACAACAGTCCAGAGCCGCGCCTGGCGCACTAGGAAGGCCCCCGTGATAGCAAGGCTGGCCATCCTTTGGATACCTGCCAGAACGTGCTACCACAGTCTTGGTCTCCGTTTTTGGCCACCATACGACAGCTCCGTACATTAGTGCAGGTCTGACAACGGAAACATAAAGCCAGTACAAGAGCCTCGGCTTCAGTCCCCAGGGCCCACCTATCACACGTCTGCATTGCGTTTAGAGACCACTTACCCCTGGCAATGACCCTTTCTAGATGAGGTCCCAGTTTAGAAACCCTATCTAGGATCACGCCCAGGTACTTGACCTCAGGCTTCAGCTCAACGGGTGAGCCTTTAAATAGAAAGGGACCAATGCCCTCCATCCTGTCGCCTCCTGGTAAAGGCAACCACGGCAGCCTTGGTGGGGTTGACGGTGAGGCCAACCTTATCACACCAGTTTCCCACCATGTTCAGAGCAGCATTGGTCAGTTTCCGTGATTGTTGTGTTGAAACTTGCCACTCACAAGAATCACAATATCATCTGCGTACCCTTGTGCAAAAGACGCCGCTGCTATTCAAAGAATTCAGCAGGTCGTCCACAACCAGGTTCCACAGAAGAGGGGAGAGGACGCCGCCCTGCGGACAGCCCCTCGTAGCCTTCGCACTAACACTTGCTCCATGAGGGTTGAAACAGCAACCCTGTCCGTGAGCAAGGCCCCTATCCAGTCACACACCTGACCATCAACGCCACGTCCGAGACCGCATTGATAATCGCCTGAGTGGCTGTATTATCAAAGGCACCTTCAATGTCTAAAAAGACTCCTATAGCTACCTCTTTTTCCGCTAGCGTCTTCTCAATCCTGCATACCAATTGATGCAGGGCCGAGTCGCAAGATTTTCCTGGAGTGTAGGCATGCTGGTTAGGATGCAAAGGTCGCTCCAGAAGAGCTCCCTCCCCATACAAACCTGGCAACCATCTTCTCCATGGTTTTTTGAGAAGGAAGGAGGACAGGCATATCGGCCTGAAAGGACTTCGGCCGATCCATGCCCGCCCTCCCCTGCTTCGGTATAAACACCACTCTAGACACTCTCCAGGGTAGTGGGATGTACCTGAGAGCCACGGAGGCTCTGAACAGTCTGCACAGCTGTGGAAGGAGAATGTCCAGTCCCCGCTGCAAGCAAACAGGTCTCACCCCGTCGCCCCCAGGAGCCTTATAGGGACTGAATGAGTTAATAGCCCACTCAATCCTGCTGAAGGTAACAATACGGTGCGCCAGACTCCACTGCGAGTGGGTGGCGCGACCCGCATGTCTCCCCTCACTTTCGGGTGGTTGTTCACCCTCATAAACAATACAGTCCGGGAAGTGTGTTCCCCATCATAACTTTTAGAAACTCCTTCCGGGCTCAGTAATGTAGACACCTTGATCGTCCTTGAGGACTACCAAGCGGCGAGATGGGATTCTTTGCCAACAGCTTTTGCAGCCTTGCACTGCCCTGCACACTGTCAATATCGGTGCAGAGCTTCTTCCAGGCTAACCTCTTAGCCGTACGAACCTTGCGGTTGTACAATGCAGAGCCTCATGGTAGGTGTCCCAAGTGCCCCAAGTTTTGGCTCTCCTGAATAGAGCCCTGACCCTCTTCCCTCAAGGAGGCCAGTTCAGAGCTCCACCAGGCTACCTTTGATCTATTTTTATTAATAATCGTCGGGCAGCTGAGATCGAAGGAGCCGACAATCGCAGAAGTTAGACCGTCAGCAGATTCGTCAAGCTGCGCCGCGCTGTGAATCCGCTTCCCATTAGTGGAATCAGAGTCCAGCCGTGCCCTGAGGTTTTCCTTGTATGATACCCAGTTTGTGTTCCTCGGATTCCTATACTGAACTTTTTCCAGCATCTGTTCACCGATCTTAAAACAGATGTGAGCATGATCAGAGAGGGGAAGGCTCGTCAGACACATGCCAGCCATGTATCCGACCAGTCATACCCTCCGACATCATGGTCACATCTAGCACCTCCCTTCTTGTCCTCGTGCGAAACGTGGGCACATTTCCAACATTTGCAATCATTAGACTACGGGACATTATGTATTTCTAGAAGTAACTTACCTCTGTTATTGGTGTTGGTGCTGCCCCACGCCTCGTTGTGCGAGTTGGCGTCGCATCCCACCACCAGTTCCGCTCCACTCTCCTCCCAACATGGTCCACCAAGGCAGCCAGTTCCCTGGAGGGCTGTGGACTCCGCATCATCATAACGGTAGATATGATGATGCAACTAGCAGGGCTCGTCCAGTGCCAGCCACCATCAGCCTGACTGTGGCGAGATCCCTGCAACAAAATTCCAGAACAGGAATGCTGTCCACCTTGTTGCTTACAACAATACATGTCCTGGCATTTTCAACCTGGGCACTAACTATTTTTACCCCTGTCATTGAAAGCCCTGATATTTTTCCCTTGCTGATCCAAGGTTCCTGTATCAGAGCCACGTGGAAATCTTCCGACAGGAAGCGTCTGCAGAATACAGCCGAGGCAGCCTTATTGTGCTGCAGGTTGATCTGAAGAACCTTGATCCCCATGATCAACCGCCCCACCCCGCGCCCTCAGCTGGACCTGCTCCACACCAATGAACACCCTCCAGCCCCTCCCCTTAAGAGTGGTTGAAAGACTGCTCATCCATTAAAATTACGAGAGTTCTGGAATCTCCCGTGTGGACATCTCCAACAACCCTCCAGTCCAACACAGAGAATCCAGCATTCTGTTTGTCAATGGCTTTGAGAATGGTCGCCAGAGTCCTTCTCGGCCATGGGACCATCAACCCTTAGGAAGACCTTGGTAAGATCTTATGAGGTCTTTGTAGTCCCCACAGATCACACCCTATTCCCCCAGGGCCACCGATCCCCAGCCCCGGAGCCAGGGACCCCGCAGCCAGTCCCTGGTCTCGTCACTGCCACAGAGCATGACTAGAGCCCCCCTTTCCGGGAAAACACTTTTTGAACTGCAGACACACACCCTCTGCTGAGAGTACCTCGTCGAGAATGCGCCTCCGAAGTTCCATAGCCTCCTCCTCTGAGAGGCGCCTCTCAGGAAAATTCGCAGGGACCAAGACTAGCTTATGTCCCGTCAGAACCTCCCTGAATGTTTTCTCCTAACCCCTCCTCCGTTGAGGGATTGGTACTTGTCGCTTGCGCTACTTGCCCAGGAGGTGCGATCGGGCGCCTCTTCGGCAGGGGTTTTTTCCGCCGAAGAACCGCCCGAGCGCCCTCTCTTCCCAATAGGAGTAGAGACCGCACCTGCAGTTGCCTCCGGTGCTGCCTCCCTCTGTTTTTCCTCAACTTTTTTTCTTTCGTTGGCCGACATCTTGCCCGTTTGCCTCCTCCATTGACTGTCCGGAAGCCAGGTGCCGTCGGCCTTTTTCTGCTCCATCGCCCAACGCTTGCGCAGTTTTAAAGGGGAGCTTAAGGTTGTAGTCCATTACACATGCTCCAGTGTCTGTGTCCATGGACTCAACCCTTCCGCTAGCATCATCGAGTACTGCATCATCGTCGATGGTGGTAGCGCTAGAAGAACAGGCAGATACATCCAAGGCCTGGGTGCCGGATGCAACTGCCCGTTGCAGTTCTTCCAGATCTAAATCTGTTGGTGTTTTTTGTTTTTTTATTAAAAGACTCCATAAAAAGGTCCCACGAGTACCGAGGAAATAACGGTCCACCCAGCCAGAGCCCCGCATGACCAGGTAAGGCTATTTACGCTTGGGGGGGCGCCCAACCCCAAGGGCTCCGTATACGACGCACAACCCCTGCGCCATGCATCCCTTAGGCACGGGTCGCTTCACACCGTGGGATTGGGGTGCCCTCAGTCAAAAACAAGTTTTTGTGTGTGGTGCGATTCCAGGCGGACCCGGACTGGCACCACTACTGCGCGGCGCCGAGGGACGTCACCGCGCAGAGTGCACCACTCGAGACACTACCCTAGATCCTGGGGTTTTGTTGACAGCAGGGCCACCTCAAGCAGGACGCTGAATAGCGTTTATCCGAGCCCAACCATTGGTTAGATGGTTGGATTCGGATCCCCCTTCGGTCTTGAGCGACACCTTGCGGTGCCGCCCTGGAGAGGTACTTTCCCAGTTCATTTGGGATTGACCCGAACTAAGGTCAGCCCGTCTCCCTAGACCCCCTTATCGCGGTTGCCAAGGAAGTATTTATAAATGATCTTTACTCTGTGGCAGGGGGAGGGGAGCACCCTTTGTCTAACTCCGATCACCTGCTCCTCAGTTCTGCGTTTCCTGTAAAGCCATAACCAAACATATCCGTGGCGTGTATTACTGCTTTCTCAGTTGTCAAGAGTGTGCATCTACTACGTATCTTGTTATTATTCTTCATCGTGTGGTTGTATTGTGCTAATAATTAGTAGTTTATAAAACCTTTCAGTTTAATTACATTTTACAATGAAATATAAACTTTTTTTAATTAACAGTTTTGTAAATAGTTAGTTATCTTTTTTATCAATAAATACACTAATTTTAAGAAAAATGCCCTATATAAACTTTGTTTGCTTTTATCTTTTAAAATTTAATTATAATGAAAATTAGCTTTGAACTTAAGGAAAAAATTGTTTATACTTGTCTTGGCAATATAGGAAAGTTAATGGATTTATTAGTGGCATGTGAAGGGTTAAGAATATTTTGCTCTAAGAGTAGGTGTTAAAGAAAGGTGCTCTAAAAAAAGCATTATTTTGTTAAAGGCGAAGTTTCAAGATTTACAAAATTGTCAACTAGAAAACTAATAATTTGTACTAGTTTTGTGTTGATAGAAATTGATTAAAAGGGCGAGTTAATTTATGCCTTAATTAGCAACTAATAAATTATATGTGTGTAATGTCCAGACACCCGCCAATGTCAGATTGCGAATATCAACCAACAGTACACGGAGGGCAAGATGGTATACCCGCCTAGGATTCTGCCAACATGTACCTCCACCAGCTCGACTGGAGGAAGTGCTAGGACGTGGAGGCACAGTCCCTGCCCTCTCATCCACTGTCTTCCGCACCTACCCCTTGCTGTTCTTGGAGAAGCTGCCAGATGGCAAGACTGGTAAGTTTGGCAGTTTAAATTCCCATAAAGTAATGAGATTGGGTCCAGTAAAAAGAATTTATTGATCTGATATTATTAATTTATTATTATTAATTATTTATTCTTCAAATTAGTCTCCTTTGGCATAGATATTGCAAAGACTTGCTGGAAGTCAGCTGCCGTAACCTCTCGCAGAGATTCTATTATGGCCTATTGAAAGGGAGGATAATTTTTGAAATGGAGAAATTATTATGGCTGTGGTAACGTTGTAACTACTATCCACTGAAATACTGATTGCTACTGGATTACTGATACTGATAAGGTGTGGCAAGAAAGTAATAAGACTGATTTTATTTGGTTTTTCATTTTCTGATGATGTCTTTTGTGTATGGGAAAATAAAACTAACATCCAAGACGAATTTTTAAAACACATCAATTCAATTAGACCATCGATAAAATTTACTATTGAAAATGAGGTTAACAGTGAAATTCCATTTCTTGATATTTTGATAACAAAAACAAAAGAAAACACAATTAAAACAACATTATTTTACAAGAAGACTTTCAGTGGACAGTACCTTAATTATACACACCTCAAAACAATTAAAGGATCACTTTTATTTCATCTTGTAAAACAAGTATTAATAACAGAAGAATGTTTGAACTTTGCACACTGATAAAAGAACCTCTCTGTAGCAAAGATAAATAATTCTTGTTTATTTCTGACTAATTCAGTAAAAGATAAGAGCGATTATTTCGATATCATGTCAAAACAAGAATGAGATAAGGAAAGGTTCAGGCTCAGTTTTGTCACAAGCTGATCTCGTTCACTCTGGATTAGTTTTCTATAGTTAGCCCTGTGTGTGTTTATTGTTATAGCGGGTGTTAGACTGTTTTTGTCTGAGAGTGATGTCAGTAGAGCTGTTACTTTGATAGAAGTGGGAGTTTCCCAACGAGACGTGGGTAGGCGCTTAGGTGTGAGTCAGTCAGTAATTTCAAGATTATGGAACCGACATCAGGAGCTAGGAACTCTTCGAAGACGCCCAGGCCAAGGCCGCTCGAGATCCACCATGCACATAGAAGATCGCCTTTTACGAGTTAATGCACTTCGCTATCGATTTTTAACTGCTAGACAACTTCAAAACGACCTAAGCCAGGCAATTGGAAATCGTGTGTCGGATCAGACTGTTAGAAATCGACTCCGGGAAGCTGGATTGAGATCTAGGACACCTGTCCGAGAGCCGAGATTGACTGCGCGTCATAAGAGAGCCAGATTGCAGTTTGCAAGAGGCCATAGGCGTTGGCAGCTGAGACAGTGGCGTAAGGTAATGTTCTCAGACGAGTCAAAATTTAAAATTTTTTGGTAATGACGGCCGCGCTCGAGTGTGGAGAAGAGGGAATGAACGGTTTATTAACTGTTGCCTAGCTCCCAGAGTTCCGTTTAGCGGGGGCTCAGTATTAGTGTGGAGTGGCATAACAATTGACGGTCGTACAGACCTTGTCATAATCCGAAACGGTACTTTGACAGCCCAGCGTTATGTGGACAAGGTGTTAGACGTTCATATTCATCCGAGAGCAGAGCAAGCAGGTCAAAATTTTTTATTTATGCAAGACGGAGCTCGATCACATGCAGCAAGATTGGTCCGTGAGTACCTGGGCGAACACAACATACCACTGCTGGAGTGGCGAGCCTGCAGTCCGGACGTAAACCCGATTGAGCACGTCTGGGACCAACTAGGACGAAGTATCCGGGGCCGTCCAAACCAACCCAGGACTTTGGATGAGCTGGAAATGGCGTTACGAGAAGAATGGGAGCGGTTACCTCAAGATAGCCTCAGACGACTCATCAGAACCATGCCACAGCGTGTTCGTGCGGTTATATCAGCCAGAGGTGGCAATACAAGGTATTGAAAGTGAGATTCAAAAGACCAGATTATTTCTTATTACATTTGTACTTTAATAAGAAATTTGTTTTCGTTTTAATTTTGCGGTTTTAAACGTTGTTTACTGTTCTAGCCTAAAATAAAATATGATATAAAAAAACATATACGATGTATTTTACTTTCAACACCAACTTTGAAATTAAAAAAATAATAATTATAAAATTTCGAACCGTTAACCGATTATATTATGTTAAAAAAGTGATCCTTTAATTGTTTTGAGGTGTGTAATTAAAATCATCCTCAACATGTAAAAATTGGATTAGTACAAAGTTTGTTCCAGAAGATTAATAATTTGGTAACTGATAACAAAGATAAAATTTTAGGAGAAAATTATACTACAGAACTTTTGATTAAAAACAACTACCCTCCGTCAATTATTGAACAAGCTAAGGCTAAAAACAAAAGTTGCAAGCAAATTACCAAAAAAGACAATCCTAATTATCTCACTACCGTAACTATTAATCTGCACTGTTTTTAAGTCCCAAAATAATATAAGAAGCTACTTAACAAAATTAAAACCGAAAAACAAACATCAAGAAACCAAGAATGTGATATATAAAATTGACTGTGGTTGCAACAAGACGTATATCGGCTAAACATCAAGACCTGTGGAAATTAGGGTAAAAGAACATATTTATAATTATAAAAAAGAAAACATTGAGAAATCTAAATTAGTTGAACATGCAGTAAAGGAAAATCATCATATAAATTTTGAATCGTCTAGTGTAGTGTTTAAAGAATCTTCCTGGACTAAAAGAAATAAAATTGAAAGTGCGTGTATGACAGTTTAAAAAGATAATTGTATTTCCCAACCTTCCGTAAATTTCAGTGATATTTTTATACCATTAGTGAAAAAAGAAATCCATTCCAAAATTATGAATTGCAAACCATATTTTTCTACATAATTCTTTTATAATTTATTAGTTTTTGGTCTTTACAGTTAGTTTTAAATTTTATTCTATTTTGTCATATGTTTATTCTATTTTACACATATGTTTTTTTCTGTAAACAATGTCAAACTGATGATGCCTTAACCGGCGAAAGCGCTTTTTTAATAAATTTAATACTAAAATGTCTTTTCCATTTATTTGGTTTATTTAAATTTATTGTTACGCATTGATTTTATTATCTTCAAAGTAGTTTTCCCGGGCAGCTATACAAGGGTGGAGGCGTTGTTCCCACTCTCCATAGTAGTGCTGGAAAGCTTCAACTGATTTCGCTTTTAGTTCCTCGGTTACATTCTGTTGGTTGATAGAGATTTCCGTGTGACAAGGAGCATTGTCATGATGGAAACATCCAATAGTTTGAAATGTCCGAACTGACGAAAGTACCCCTTTCCTGAGCTGTCCAAGGATTTCTTTATAAAAGATTTTGTTAACAGGTTGTCCTGGGGGCACGAATTCTCTGTGAATGATCCCCCTGCTATCAAACTAAAGAAGTAAGCATGGTCTTGATTTGTTCAAGGAGATTGGGGAGTGTGCCACTCTTCACTTTGTCGTTTTGTCCTAGGATCGTACACAAAGCCATGATTTGTCACCAGTAATCACGTGACTGAAAATATCTGGGTAATTTTTAATACTGTCAAGAAGATCATGGCACACATTCTTGCGATTGTCTTTTTGTTCAATTGTAAGGTTTTTTGGTACTAAATCGGCACACACCCACTTATGCAAAATTCCTGCGCCAGAATTTCATGAAGAGTGAAACGATTCAAACTTAACTCTATACTCATTAGTCTTAATGTAAGTCCGATGGTCTGACATCACTAGAGCCCTCACTCATTCAATGTTCTTATCAGTTCTCGATGTTGAAGGCCTCCTAAAACAAGCTTCATCTTAGACTAACTCATTGCCCTCTAAAAATGCTTTATGCCAATGGGTCATGTAGTCACTGGACAAGGTTGTAACTTACACTGGGTCTTTGGGAGAGACCAAAGAACAAGTTGTGATAAGTAGAAGATTGCAGTGTTGCCAGTTCGCTGTCAGTGATTCCAGTCTCATTACTTTTCTGCCACACTTCGTAGATTGCCTAGATGTAAAATGGGCCTTGGTTGTACAGTGGACTGATGTCACTCATATGATCAGTGCAGTTACTCAGTTCTGTCTACTCCAAAGGAAGTGAGTATTAACGTAGCTAAAAATGCAAAGCTTTAATGGATGATTAAAGTAGGTTTAGTATATACAATTCAGAAATAATTTAGTCCATTTTGTTAAAGGGCAATGTCTCGTGTTGTGGAATGAAAGTCTAGACGCGCATCAGTCCAATACCTGCAATAGTGCTAGTAGTCTACCGGCTGCACCTGCCATCCTACTCCTCTTGCCCCATCCAACCCACACCTCCCCTCTAACCCCTCACTCAATGCGCGAACCGTTCTTTAAATAATTTATCTTTATTATCCTTGGATAAAAGTAGGGCATTTTTACATTTACGCTTGTTTTGTCAAGTTCTATTGCATGCTTAATTTTTAAATTGTATTCAACTGTACCGATTTTTCTATATTGTGACTTTTTTGTGTCTAATGTTCATTCACTAGTGTAAATATTATAAGTTTTGCTTTTTCCAATGTAGATCACACCAAAAGGTCTTGTTCACTGTGTGTGCTTGGAATGTATGAAATTTGGTGTAGTTCTGGTTTAGTCTACAATGGGAAAACAAAATGTGTAATATCTACACACTAGGCACATGGAACGTAGAAATAATCAAGAAGGAAAATAACTTCAACAAAGAAGGCAGCATAAAATTATCGAAAAGCTGGCAGCCGTATTGATTACGGTTGGTTATATTGGTTGTTGATTGGTTAAGCTTCTGTCAACACACAAAACTCCTCTCAGTTCCAGTCCAATACTTGTTAACAAATGGCTTTGTACAGCAATTCCAAAAAACAAACTTTAAGAATTTGATTGTAAGCATTGTTTCAATACCGTTTGAGCAAAAAGTTTTTTTTAAATAAAGATATAATGTTAGGTTACTAAAGTGCTAAACTGATTCAGCTTTGTTTTCTTCATTTAAAGTTTATTATTGATAATGAATGATTTGAAAGGATGACAGGATTTCTGATGTTTGATATTTATACTGTTTTAAAAATGGAACAAATCTGATTCAGTTTTGAATAGATTGTATTTGAAGAATAATAAATTTACACTGAGTTAAAATTTGTATGTTACCTGACTGTGAGGTAAGCAAGTAATAAAGGATTTAAGTTAATTTAGCATACAAAACTGGTTTTATCTTGATGTCTTTTGGTATTAAATAAAAGATTAGCAACACTGTTCTTAATTTATAATTAGACTATATAGTTTTTGTTTGAGCTCGCAGCGCAGGAATTGTTAGAGTTCTTTTAAACAAATATTTGGTTTTAAAGTATATTTATTTGTACATAGTGATAAGAGGAGAGCGAGCAGAACAGACGGCAGCTGATGCGTACCAGCTCAGACGACAGCAGTGTGCGGAGACTATCCTCAGTCAGTTGCAGACTGAAACAGACACTGGAGTCTCCAGGAGTCGTAGGAAGCAGCAATCGGTCACTAGGGCATCTCTAAAACAGGTCACAAACACCAAAGAGCTGTTGTCGCTTTTAGAGGGTGTAGAGGACATCAGTGTATTCCAGGTTAGTTGCACTACAACCAATACTATCCAAGCTTAAATTTTGTGCATATATTTTATATATAAATCTTATTGAAGATATAAATATAGTTTAATGGTGAAGTAGAAAAAAATGTGATAGTGATGCATTAAAATTTGGTGCTATAAAAAGTAAGGTTTTTTTCTGATGAATGATTTGTGCTAAAATTCATTGTGGTTTTTGTGTAATAGAGGCACTACATTTGTACTTTCCCATTTGTCATATTTGTGATAATATAAATCTCTAAAAGGATTCCCCTGCTTTATGGAGCATTTGGCTTCCTGTACTTGAATGTATCCTCGGCTTTTGTTTTCGGAACATATGCTTAGCTCCCCTATAAAAAGGGTATGTTGTTTTTCTCTCTTATGTCTATTTGTGTTACCTTGGTCCTCAGCCAAGAAATAATAATAAATTTGTGTCTCCTATTACTGTAACAGGGAATCACTGCACTTTCTCAGCTCTTAAACAATTTGCATTTGTCTGGTGTAATATTTTATATCCTCTTTGTAGTAAAAATATACTTATTGTGTTCACTTGTTATTTGATATTGTTATCTCAGACAGTATGGCTTGTAATGCCTGTCCCTATGTTTCTTCCTTCATCCACTCTAACTATGCTACTATATCAAGGAAGCCAATTTTGAGTACCTTATATGCACATACTCACAGATTGTTCGTTAATCTTCCCAAGTGGATGTCACCTAAATGATGTTGATCTAACACACACGTTAGTCAGTTTTTATAGTATATAAGTGCAAACATTTTCATCACAATTCATATATTACTGGAAACATAAAAAGGCACTGATTTGTTTGGCTATATTGACAATCATGATGTGCTAACAATATAATAAAATAAATCAAATGTTTTTGAAAACAGAGACTACTAATTTAGCTACCTTGCCACTTCACTTAATTCAACTTCAAAGATAATAATTATATAAATTAAGTGACTTTGTATAACATGTTTGCTACTAATGGTTACAGGAACATTGTGTAATGTGTGTGCCAACATTAGAGACTGTGTGCCACTCGTTAGTCAAAGTCTTAACTTTACATACACAGTGTAGTGTTTTATTAGTAGATTTGTGATGTAATGAAGAAACATGATTAGTGGGCCTTTGTAAATTTAGGCTAGTGCAGTGTCATGATTGTTTTTGTTAGGTATAAAATGAGGTATAATGTCTGTGATTTATAGCTAGTGTGTGTTGTATTCTAAATGTTGGTATACTTTAGACATGTATATAGTGAACATTAAATGTTTGCTGAGCTTTGAAAAAAAAAACAACCTCAAATGGTAACAATTTCAGTTTTTTTTTTAAATATTTACTGATGTGCCCTAATACACAACCTTTTGCCATAAGATATGCTGAACATTATATATTTAACCAGATGAATTTAGCATTTTTTTGCTGTTTCTCATTGTAAATGATATTTTCCTTCGCCAGATTCATATACACCACTGTCTGAAATAAGAAGTATTGTTACTTGAAATATAAAACACATGTTTCAACCTTTCTCATCATTTTCAACAATATATATTCTAGATATTTAAATGGAACACGTAAATTGGGATGAAGCTCATAATTTGGAAACATATATAAGCCTATATGTTATTTTGGTGTTTAACACGTTCGCTACCGACTCTAAAATTGGACTTTTAAAATAGACCGACGTCACGTATTTGTGACGCACACGATTCATACCATAGACCGACGTCACGTATTTTGTGACCGCACCGATTCATACCATAGACCAACGTCACACATGTGTGACTCTCGGGGCACAAACTATAGCCCGACGTCACGTATTTGTGACACACGGATTGTATTACTAATGTTTTTTGGTTGCCAGTCGGTCTACTTTTCCAACTATATTATTGCATGTCGGTCAGTGGGAATGTCCGTCACATATACTGGTCGCATGGTCTGAGCGTGGGATTTTTATTTTTGTTATGCGGGAATCGTATTGGCAAACCTGGTTTTCTGTGTAATATTTCCAATCCTCGTGTGTTGTCTAACCTATAACAGTGGAAGATTTATATGTGCTTTTGTAGTTTAAAAACTGAACTGCTTTTTGTTTTATCGTGCGATGGGTGAAAGGAAGAGACTTTTTATGTCTGTGAGCGAAATCGATCGTGAGATGGACGAAGATGACAGTGATGAATTATTTAGTTCTGACGGTGCCTCTGAGTATGTTCCTGACTCAGACATTCCAAGTTCATCTAGTGATGAGGGTGAGCATTTTGAACCAATAAATATGTACGTTGACTTGGGCCTAAACCCAATATAGCCCTTTAGCAGATGACATAGAGGTTCAATTCGAAGAAGTACATGATGATGTAATGAATCTTGAAAACATTTTTCCAATGATCCAAACGTGTTGTTTGTTGTTTCAAACATCCATGATGATTATCAGAGTAAACAAGGTGTTTGGACTGACACAAAGAATGAACCTCAGGTCCACACATTTTTACTGGGCAAGAACAGATACACATTCAATCGACAGATCCTGTTGAAATATTTTTAAATATATTTGATGAAGATCTGTTAAAGAAAATTGTAGCTTGGATAAATACTCGTGCCTTATTTGTTCAGCAGGGAACTCCTACTACCAAGCATTCAAACATGCGATGGTGGAAGCCTGTAAATTTAGAGGAATTCTTAAGAAATTTTTAGGCCTCTCCATACTGATGGGAAACTTGCACTTCCCTTCCATGAAGCACTGCTGGTCAACTTGTGAGCTTTATGACCACCCCATCTTTAGTAAAACCATGTCCAGAAATAGGTTTGAGGCGATACTTAGATGTTTATGTTTTTTATAACCCTAATGTTGATTCTGCAGATGACAAACTGCATAAAATAAAAAATGTACTGCAGCATCTTTTGACGAATTTCACAGAGACTACAGTCCTGGGAAGAATCTGTCACTTGATGAGGCCATAGGTATTGTGGCGGGGAAGATTGTCTTTTAGACAATATATCAAAAACAAGCGCCACAAATATGGCATTAAGCTTTATGAGCTTTGCACTCCAGATGGATATATTTTAAATATTCTCGTATACACAGGCAAAGGTACGATATCAGATCCCGTAAAAGGACATTCCTTTGAAGTTGTTACTACGCTTGATGCAGGATTACATAGGTAAGGGACATGCATTGTTCCTAGACAACTTTTACAACAGCGTGGACCTTGCAGAGCACTTGGTGCAGTGCAAAAACCAATGTTTGTGGTACTTTACAAACAAAATCGAGCAGGAAATCCGCAGCAGGTCATCACGGCAAAAACTGAAGAAGGGCGAATGTATAAGTCGCCAAAAAGAAAGTGTAAACCGTTATGAAATGGAAGGACAAACGCAATGTTTTGACAATTTCCACAACCCATGGACCGGAACAGAAGAAGTAATTAACAAAAGAGGTGAAACCATAACCAAACCCTCAATGGTACTTGCATATAACAAGAACATGAGTGGCATTGATCGCTGTGATCAAATGATTTCATATTATAGTACTCCAAGGAAGTCACTTCGTTGGTATGTCAAAATATTTTTCCACCTCCTTGATGCATCTCTCTGGAATAGCAAGTACATTCTATGCAAAAACCGGGGAAGTAAGATAACCTATTTGGATTTAAGAAACACAATCATAGCACACTTCCTTCAAGTACAGCCAACACCACAACGCCCTGTTCGACCTAGGCCTAATGAACAGCACAGACTCGTGAAGGGGGACCGAAGAGTAAGATGTCGTCAGTGCTTCAAGACTCAGAAGAAGAGGAAGGCAACGATTTACTATTGTGAAGTTTGCACAGATAACAGTGACAACAAAATTGGACTTTGCGCAGCCCCATGTTTTGGAGATTGCATAAGGAGTAATCAAGAACTAAAAAACTTGTTCTTTTTTATTCATCTCGTTTAGCCTATATATGTAGTTTGTAAAATAAACACAAGTTTTTTTGTACAATATTCGTTTTTATTCAAACAACAACAAAAATAAAATAAAGATGGCAATATAGATGTGTAATAGATTTTCTAAATACACATTTTTCTTGACAGTCACACATATGTGACGGTCGGTCTGCAGCAGATTATCACAACGCTGTGGCCCGACGTCACGCATGCGTGACGTAAAAAAAGAACCTTAGAACTACAAAAATGGTTAATATAGTAAATTAAGCATTTTTTAAATTGACATAAATTTGAAATATAAATGAGTTTTAACAAAAAAAGAGTTTTCAGTCTGAGGTTATGGTAGTTTACTTTTGCACTGGCCTGTAGTGAAACTACACGTTTCGTATTTGGTCCACTAGAAACACCCATGCGTCACACATACGTGACGCTACGGTAGCGAACGTGTTAAATTAAGTCAACTTTTTAAAGCACTGAATAAAATTTAACCTGGATACAATTAGTTTGTATATAGAGATTTTAAAAAATCTGTTTTTGCCAAAGTTGAATTTTGTTGTGTCTTTTGCTGTTTAACCCAGGTACTGGTGATCGCTGCAGTGACGGTCTATCACTCTCAACAATATAATAAAAAAATAAATAAATAATACAAATAATAAAAATAAATAAAAATATAAGCAGTCAAAAGTTAAAGTTACCAACTGGTGACCATTGCTGCCATTTTATAAAGTAACCATAATGCTTTTTGACAAAAGTAATAGCATTCAATAGCGGATAAATAAATGTATTGATTAGTTTGAAGTTCGATACTTTTCGATCTTTAATACAAGTCGGAGAAAATAAGAATATCGTAATTAATATTCATTCTTGTCATTTCTTTGCTGTTGTTCATGTATTGGTTGGTTTGTTTATTTAGGTTTCTTGTTGCAAGTATGTTAATATTATTTTAAGTTATTACCTAGTCAAGTGATATAAACATGTTTCTAAAAGTATTTCTCTTTCATGGGAGTGATGTGGTGAAACAAATAATTAGTGTTTTGTTTCAAAATAACCCAAGTTTTGTAATCTATGTAGGCCTAGGTTAGGAGTGTCAAGTTTGTATTTTAGCAAGTTTACTTATTTTATATGTTGAACTTTGCCAACATTATATGCACTTGAAATGGATATGAACTATTTATTTAGATCAATCTAGTGATATAAGACAGTTATTAGAAAGTGAACCAGTAGACCATGACAGTGGTGGTGAATCTGATTAGGCATAGTGATCTCAGTGCCCAACTGAAACTATGTTTAAAATTGTACATTTTTATACTACATTAAGGTTATGTGTTCACAATACATGGTTAAATAAAAATTTTATTTTTTCAAAGGAGAAGAAAATTTGGACATTGCTTCCAACTTTGAAGATAACTCTAAGTTTGACATGTAAGAAAATTTATGCTTTCCGGATTCATAAATATGATGATTTATGCTACATAATTTTGTACTTGTACTTGTTACTGATAAATTATATGTTAATGCTAACTCTTGATGTGATGTAATACTGTTTCATGTTCAGAATAACTATTATTCTTGTAATATAGTATGTTACCAGAGTATGTCAATTTTCATAAAAAATGCTCTGTTGCGATATACAAGTTTTATCAATATAAAAATAAAAATGTATTACATAAGTTCATCAAACCATATATTTTCTGAAACTAGAGAAATGTATAAATCATTTTTATATTTTGGAATTTTTATTTAGTATAAATATAAGACTTCAGTAAGTATGGTCCCACTCACTAAAAAATATATATAAATAGTTTCAAATTAAAAAAAAAAACAGAATTTTATTTTTAAAAGTATACATAGTAAACATTACAGATTATAATGAAAAAAATTATATATGACAATGCGTAATCAAATAACTGTTACTATTTCTTATAACTTTTATAAAATACCCTTGCAAAACCTGGAAAAAGTGGCTTGCTAATACAGGTAATTTAGTTGCCAGTTCTTGGGTTAATGTTGTTAAAAAAAACCTTGACAATATTGTATTTCCATGTGCCGTGTGTTACCCTGATTCTAATGGTATGGATGGATCTGTATGCCGCATTTTAAGGATTAATAACAAATTCAACTGAATGATTCAGTAGTTATTGCTTGATCGAAGGAGATTTTTCCAAACTTTCCAATTAATAGTAGGATTCTAATCTTATTGTTTCAATGAAATTGTGTGGATGTTATATTGAGTGTTGTCATGTAGTAAAACTTATTGTAAATGATAAAAATACAATTTGAAATTTCATAATTTTTGGATTCTATCTTGATTTTGATCAGTTATTTTGAAATTGAATGATAAATATTTGATGTTGTCATCATGACAGGAGGTACTGACCAAGGATCAGTTGAGTGTGATACAAGAGCATAGGCAAGAGGAGGCGAGCCGGCTGCAGCTACAATTACAGGATAAACTGATCAAGAGACTAGACGAGAAGATAGCTCCCAGAGTAGTCACACGGATGCTGAAGGTAACCTTAAGAAATGGAGAAAATGTATTGAAGTTTTTTGTTTTAGTTAGTACTATAAGTTTGAAAAGTCCACTCTTGATCGTAGAGAAATTTTGGAAAAATTTATTGAAATGTTGAAATCGTGTGATCCTAAATTGTTAGAGTATAAAAAATTTCAAAACATTCTCAATCATGTTGAACAGGTTCGTTTGGCAGATGAAGAGAAACAGTTGAATCGTTCAGCAATTTTGACTGTATGGAACCCTTCTGATGATGTTTTGAGCCTCCTGACCGAGGGCAACATACTGACTTTCCATAGTCTGACAGCATCCGGATACTCAAGGTAATATACTACAGGCAGATCTAGGAGTTACTGAACGCTAACATTACATTGTAGCTTTTGAAATCTCCATTTCTAATCTTACATTTCATGACAAATTGTTTTTTTATTGTTGACCATTGGTTTCAAATTAGGTGTCACATTAAAGTAAAATGGAAATGAAAATAAACAGACTCTTTCCTTGTAACTCTACTTGCCTGGAGATTTTTTTTTCGTTCTCTTAGGACAAGAAGCTTATAAATTGCACTTAGTCCTGTAAGAACCTTTGCGCTGTTTCCAGAGTGACAGGATATTCAGGATGGGTAAGGTTAGGGAGTAGTTGCCGCCTCCAATTGAGATCCATGAGGAAGAATTAGGGCACTACATCTCAAAGTCATGTCTCCCTGGAAGAAGGGGAGGCCAGCTCTGAACCAGCCTCTCCAGTCAAAGTAGGCAGGGGGTGGCACACCCTTGTTGAGGTTAACAAGAACCTCTGTGGTTAGGGAACAAACCCCACCAACTCCAACAGTCATCTACCAAAGTAGACTAGACCTATCAAATTGCCCATGAATCCCAGAATCTCGACATTTGCTGTTAGTGATGTGCCACTCCTGGACATCCATAAGGTTGCCCAGATTGAAGTGACATATCGGTTTTTGCTGTGCCCAGTGGTGGGTTCAACTGGAAGGTATAAACCAGCCAGAAGTGATCCCTGCTGGGTACACTTACCTGGAGATAACTGCAGGTATTGCTAATATAACCACATGTATGTGCTCTTAGGTGGGTGACCACAGTGCATGCAGCCTATGTACGTAATGGTGGTTTAGAATCACCTTTAACACACTGACTGCGAAATTTTCGCCTATAACGGTCACTGGATACTGAAAAAAACTGAGCAGTCTTGCATTCCTAGGAAACGCGTCACGCCAGGGATCCCGCAATATGGCGTGCTAGGGTCCTTTGGCTCGCCAACGATCCACCCACACTGAATGTGTTAACCTCCATAGTCCTAGAGCTGACTCCCCGGTCAGCTACAGTTTCCTCTGGAGGAACACGCTATTATGCTGTCCATAACACATTGTGTCCTTGTTAACATTGACTGGAAAAATAAATTTTAAAATTGGCGATGAATAATTTGTCAGTATAACAGAATTTGCTGCTATATATTACAATAAATAGAACACTTTATATTTCAAGGACTGGAATCCGTCCTTATTTTCAGTTTTAAAAAAGTTAAGTGTAGGCATGCACAAAAAAGGATAGAAAAATCAACAAAGTTAACTTGACAACAGAAATACATCTAAAAATGAAGTATATGCCTGGAGTGGTTGGTGACTTCTCGGTGGTGTGTCGTGTAGTGCGCCTGTATTGTTCTGCATGTCTTGTGCAGTACACTTGTATTGTGCAGTTTGCTTGGATTGTGCTGCATGTGTTGTGAAGTGCACCTGTATTGTGTACGGTTTGTGCTTCTCGTGACTGTTTTGAACTTTTAAGTTTATGCCTGATTTTGTATGCAGAAGTAGTTTTTGTTGTCAAATTTGACTTGGACGAGTTCATGTCTATGTTTTGATTTGATTTATCATTTTTGTATAGGCTCAATGTTGTTACATCATTTTTGTGCATGTTTAATCTTATATGTTAATTGATACGTGAAGAAGAGGACAGATACCAGTCTTTAAACTAGTGTTCTAATTTTGTAATGCGAGAATCACCTGGATTATTGCCTGTTTGCTAACATTATTAAATTGAGATGCTCATATTTTAGCTTGAGAGAAATATTAGTCACAACCTAAGTGCAAGGCTAATTTATTACACAGTTCATGTAATTTTGTTTCTAACACAGATATGGAGATCTCCAGCTCACCAGTAGCCGGCAGACCAGGTACTCACTGCATCGACACTCAGTGCTCCCACGTCAGGTAACACCCTTGTCAGCTCTTAATGATGCAGGATACATGCCCCAGTTCTCTGAGGTGGATGTGGTAGGGTTGGTACTCCCGAGGAGTGATGTTGCTGAAGACTCAAGGCTTATATACATTTCTGATGCCAATTATAACTTTCTGGGCATCTCGTTCTGCATGGACATTAAAGTAAGTATAACAGTTGCGGGAATGAGAGACATTATCATGATTAATGTATTGCTAATTACTTTTAAGATTTACTGTTGAGGTTATAATTTAAATTGAACAAACCAAAGTCTAGTATCGTAACAGGAAAATTATTTCACACACAAAAAATACAAATCAATCTGTTATCGACACAGGAGGATACAAGGCCTGTTAGAAAAGTATCTGACCTCTACTTGCATACTGATTATTATAGAACCGGATTATTATCATCTCAGACGGGATATGAGGATGTAACGGATGCCCTTCTGAGATCATCACCAAAAATTTGCTGCGCTCTGCTCAGTCAGTGAGGCAAATTGCTAATATATTTATGTTATTAAATATGCTTCTATTGCATTGAGACTATGACTGGTCTTGAGCAAAGAGTTGGCATGAGGTTTTGTTATAGATTCAGCCATTCTGCTTTATAGATACTGTAATCTCTATCATTATTTTGGTGCAGTGCAGGGAATTCCTGATGACAATCTCAGAAGAATCAGATAATTTGGTGTAATAATCAGCCAGCAAAGGGAGGTTAGATACTTTTTTTAAAGACCTTGTATGTGCACACTTATAAAATTAAAAATACTAGTTGGAATTAGTTGAACATTTTAAGTTAATTTTAAGTGTAATCTTTATTGACAACAATTATTATAATTATAGTAACATTTATAATCTCTGGGAAAGAATGTGTTATATATCAGTACTTCTCGAGCTGTAATATCCTACATTAATATTTTAACCACCAAGCAGCAGTGGCTGACAGAACTGAGCCTGCTATTGTAAGCCCTGACATTTAAATTTCAGTGTCGTGATTTATGAATCTTGTCATAGAATAAAATAGTGACTGATTTTTGCATGGAATAATTGAACAATTACATAGTGGTGTGTATTTACATTTTATTGCTTTAAGTTAGAATTTTTAGAATGTGGTTAATTATATTTCTCTTTGTAAAGAACATAAAATATTAAAATAAAAATAAATACATACTTAAATATGTTTTACTTAAAAAAGGGTCTTTTTTATTTATTTTGAGTAATTTTTGGCAAATCTTTTTATATACATAGTATGTCTAAATAAAATGTTTAATAACTTTCATAACTATGTAGATGAACATTTATTTTAAACAATATTTGAAATTTAATTGCTTTACCTTAACCCTATAAGTGGCGGTCATTTGTGGTCTCAGTGGCAGGCCGTTTTTGGGTAAATTGCCGTGATCTTTTTTTTAGAAAATATTATCTAAGTGATAACCTAGCAACACTATATATTTTTGTTTTCCTTATGAACTATAGAATAAGAATAAATATAATATTTGGTGCCTTACCATTATTTTCAGATTAATATCATTGTATATATGTAAAAAAAATTTTTTAGAAAAAATAATTTTTAAGTTCTACTGTCCGTCACTTTAAAACTACTGGAGCTACAAAATAATGTCAAATTCACAGAATATACACAATTTTATTCTAAATAAATTACTTCTTATACATTTTTTTCTATTTACAAGAACAAAAAAGTTAGATGGGAAAAACTAAATCTATGTATAAACTGGTTTTTTTACTCCCGAGTCACTAGAAGGGGCTTGTCTTTTCCTCCCAGTAGTGTAGGGCCTATAATAGTATAATAGTGGCTTAGTTTGTCATAGCACAGTATATTTCGTAAATATAAAACAGGAATTGTCTTATCGCAAACCCCTCCCCATCCTTAGATAGAGGTCAATGTCGAGCGATCTAGTAGATAACGTGACTACAGATTCTCGCCGCCCGTTCAGCTTGTGTGCCGCATTCTTGTACTTTTCGTGCCGAAGTGTCTGTCGCTTTGTTGTACTTCCGTGTTTTACTGTGTGTGTAATAGATTGGTGATGGATGACACTATGAGAATTTGGGATTTACCCATTCGTTTTTTACAAGATCATGACTAGTTGCCTACATCTAAAATATGCGTTGCGGTCGGCAGTTGCTGCTGAAGGCGGAAATCCACTAGACTCACTCATCCTTGATATTTCTGCTTTCTGGGCATCACAGGAAACCCATTAACAATTAATAATCATTGTAAGTTTGTAATTGAAGAGTTGCTTTTTCGTTCTATAATGTTTTTTTTTCTATAAATTTATTTGTTTGTGTTCCTCATACTGGTGTAGTCGGTATAACATAACCCCAAAGTACCCCAACATTTTCCATGACGAACGAATAACCTAAACATTTACCGGTAACACGAACAGCGCGATAAACAATAATATACTGACAATAACAGTACGCAAAGTCACCAAACAAAACAGTGACGAGACGAGTAGACAGCTGTTCTCTCGTCTGCCGCCAGGTCATATGAAAACCGTCGGAATCATTTAAGCCAGCAAACATTAGTAACATGAATACACGCTATACTATATGATATGTATAGGAAATTTCATGGAGAATACGATAGTTCAAACTAGGCCTAAAAATAATGGACGGTTGCGGAGCAACGGCCTTAAATGTGAAGCGACGGCTGTGACGGCGCTTGCCACTTCGCGGCGGCGTGAATCATACGTCTCAGACGGCGCTTGCCACTTTGAGGGTTAAACTAAAAAAATCATCACTGTATAAAAAAACTTACATTTTCACCAAAATTAATCATTGCCACTAGGACTGTAGAGGCTTAAATAACTATCACAGAAAGGTTCTGTAACGTTAAAATAAAACTTAGATAACAGAAGACAACTCTCTTTGGCTTACAATATAATATGAATATACATCAAGAACTACTTGTTATCGTTTTCTCTCCATAGGCATCCCAACATATACATATTTTTCTTCCAATATATTCTCTTTATTTTTATTTTATTTTGTACTGAACTAATCTGCAATGAATATTTTTACAAATAGGAGGGTTTCTAAAATTTTGTTTTAGGTAAAATATTAAGGTAGTGAATTTAATACAGGTTCATTACTTTTTAAGTTCTGTGAACGATTGTAATCTTCTTGAATACAATAAATGATATTTTGTCAGGACACAGGGTTTGCCAATACACTGACTCCAGGATCAGTAATCTGCGCAAGTAACCTCCATTGGAGTTGTAACCTGGTGTCCTGGAGCTTGCCAACAGTGTTTGCCACAGAGATGTCCTCATTCAGCCAAAATCCCCGGCAAAAACACCTACATGAGGCTCTTCAACAACTCAAAGAAAGACTGAGCTCTCTGGTTAGTGCAGATCTTAACACTAAGTTTAGTATGAGCCTTGTATGAAAAGTATTATTTTTTTCTAGTCCATCAACAGTTCAACAAGACTACATGGCTTTGTACAGGTGTCATTATATCAGCAACATGTTGCGTATATTTTGTATCTGTAGAGTTTGAGAGACAACTCTATTAAATCTCTCACCAAGTGCTATTGATCAGATTTCTGAATGTACAGAACTTAACCCTTATAATGTCACAGACGCCGTATGGCGCATAGACAAACTATCTCCAAACGGCAAAGACGCGGTACGGCACATCGACACAAAACTGCGTCTATAGCAAATTTAAGTTCCTTTTAAATCTGATCAATGTCACTAACGGTATGCGTCAACCATGTGTGTGGGTTATTGACCTATGTCAAGTGTCAAAATATAGCTGTCACGTTACATTGTTTGAAACAATAGACGTGTGTCTAGACACTCTCCCCGCCACACGGCACAGACGCCGTGCATTTTGCTACCTGAAGCGCGCGCTTTTGTTTGCAGTTTGGCTTCAGGTAGTGTGTGTCTAACCATCGCTGAGTCGGTTTCCTTCGTCGTGGTTTCTGTTTATATGGTTTTTATTTATTTTTAATTTTATTATATATAATTTATTATAAATATAATTTATTTTAATTATATTTATATAATTGTCTGGTAATGTTTATAGTTTAGCTAATAAAATTTTGTGTACCTTTTATTTTGACTTTATTTATATCTACAATTTAATGTCCCATAAATATATGTACGTACAAGATAATTTTAAAATTTTTACTTTTTTATACTTACCATAATTATAGAAAGTAAAAATAAAAATGAACTTTACACATTTAACATTTTTTTTTTTTTTAATATTGTGCCGTTTGCTGGAAGTCGTGAAAAGATATACTGACGTTATAAGGGTTAAATCAGCTGATATTCATATAAATTCTGGCAAACAGGAAAAATGTGGTAAGTTATGGAATGTTTTGAAAGTTGATACAACATTTTAGCGTTCAAATGGTCATAATGAAGAAAGAAATGAGTAGACTGAATTACATAGGAGGCATAGTTATGAAACTTAGCAAATAACTTTTTAACCCCGGCCATTCAATCAAGTGATGTGCCAGAAATCCCAAGCCATTTTCAGACAAAATGTAAGGGTTTTGTAAAAAATTCATAACTCAGTTATTTATTAAGATATTTAGGTAATTCTTTTTTTGTTTTACTTCTTTATACATGTAGCTTACAGAAATATACAAATAAAATTATTATTTTGAAAGAAAATTTTTTTACATACATATACATATATAAAAAATAAATAAAAATGAAAACATTTCAAGTTTGATCATGGAAACCATATAGATAAAAAAATATTTGACACAAAAATACCCATTTACTTTATGATATATTTAATCCTTAATAAAAGGAAACAAAAATTATAGGCCTACCTTATTTACAAGTGGAGTAACATCAATTTTTGTAAAGCCGTGTACATTTTTCTTTTTGCCATTTCTGGGCAAGGCAATGTAACAAGACCTTTGAAATTCACAGTACTTAAAATAAACATAAAACCAAAGTTATTTCTGACAAAATAACTAAAAATGTTTCTAATCTAAATTTTAAAAAAAATTTTAAAACAATATTTACATCACTACAAAATGTTTTAGCACATGTGGTCACCAAAACAATTGGGGTCACTAATCACATCCACACCATTTGCAACTAGGTTACTAATTAGTGTATTTTCACTTACGGGAGACTTTGAACGATGTCTTTTACTCATTTTGAAATCAAACAAATAATAAACTAAACTTTAACTGCCGTACTTTACACTGCTTTAACCTAAAACTGTGAAGAAAACGGAATATTCACAACTACGTGATATACAGCTGTCTGCAACAAGCGTGAGCAGTCAGTCGAGACAAACTGCAATTGCTCAGTCACAGACTGACAAAATACGAAGTCAAACCATTACAAACTAATATATTTCGATGCAAAATATCTTTGTGCACAAGTCTGTGAAATTTCAAAGCATTTGGTGAAATAGGTGGCCAGTAAAGTAATAAAAAGTGCACGTCCGCACTATACGGACGTCGGGAGTTGACGCCATTTTTACGACGTCCGTATAGTACGGACGTCGGGGTTAAAAGGGTTAAATAATTATACTTTGAGTAATTTAATTCATTATAAGAAGGGATATACAAATACAGGATGTTAAAAAACTCTTGTTGGATGTTTTAGATCATTCCTATAGTTAATTCATTTTTAACTATAGTTGGATTTTTAAATAATAATAATAATAATAATAAATTTATTTCCAAATAACAACAAATAATTACAATTAATCCAACAGTAATACAATAATTCAAAATAAGGTAAACATTAGATAGCATATATAAAAAACATAAAATAGCATATACAAAACAAAAATGATTTGCTCAGGCTGACCAATTAATTTTACACTTACCAGTTAATTAAAAGGAAAATACAATGAACATTATTTTTGTTGGTTGCTTTTGGAAAATGAAACCTCCAAGGCAAAGCCTGATTGGAGGAAATAACGTGTACTTATTGGATAAGAAATTGCCGTCAAGTAATACAGGGCTCTATATTCCAGTATCATTGACCCAACTCCCTAAGAATTAAAATAGTATATGAAATTTGAATTCTTATAAAAGACATTATTATGAATTATATAAACAATTCAATAAGTAGGCCTCATTGAACAATATAATATGAGAGACCTAGCAAAAAAAGTTGTATCCTGAGTTAACAAAATTAACCGCTTTAACTAAACGTAAATATATAGAATATTAACATTAATAAATAAAAAATCCGACCTATACTCAAGCACAAGAATTTCTTCACAAATCTCACAATAGAATATCATCAATATGTATACTTATATTCACTAATACAACTATGAACATGTACACATACATATTCTCAATACACACATACATTCACATTACACTTGCATATTCACAAAAATACATGCACACACACACCCTTACATACAAATAGTATAGAATAATTTATAAAAATCACAGTAATTGTAGAAGTAATTTTTCAACTTTGGATTTCAAATAGCAATTCATTTATATCTTGCACTGTGATTAGCCAATCTTTAAGTATCTAAAATTTTTATTTCATTAGGCAATCTATTGAATATCAGAGGGGCTAAAAAGTTATATGTTTTAGTGAAAAAGGTTTTTGATGGTCTAGGTACAGCTACATTATCAGAATTTCTTAATTTTCCTTTATATGCATTATAACAATCATGACTATTCCTACTTCTGTTAAAAAATACCTTCATAACTTTATAAACATACATATTTCTTATTGGTAATACCTTTAATGATCTAAATATTGGCCAAGAGGAGTCATATTTATTTCCTTTAGCTACTATTCTTACAAAATACTTCTGCATTGTTATGAGTGGTTTTAAATTGGTTATGTAAGTTCCACCCCAGCACTCTATACCATAACTTATTCGACTGTGAACCAAAGAAAAATAAAGTGTCCTCATTAGGCCATTTTTACACATCCTTCTTAAAAAGTAAAAGATCCTAAGAATATTTATTAACTTTGTTTTAATCGATGAAATATGTGTTTTCCAATTTAATTCAGAATCCAATATCACACCTAAATATCTAATACTGTCTTCTTGTTTTATCTCTGCACAATATTCACTACATAGTCCACCATTGCAGAGACAAGTAGCGCATTTATAAACAATTTTATCAGAAAAAACCAATTTCCCTCTGAGGCTAAAGTTTATATAATTGGTTTTACTTACACTAAGGACTAAATTATTATTGGTAAACCACCAACGCAAAGCTTCCAAATCAGAATTCATGTTTAGTGCAATTTCGTCTAAATTGTCACCAGCATAGCTCAGAGCTGTATCATCAGCAAAGGAAACTACTTGTCCATGGAAGTCCCCTTTACATAAGTCGTTTATGTAAATTAAGAACAATGTAGCCCCTAACACTGAACCTTGAGGAACTCCATGTTTAATCTCACCAAACTGACTAATATTTCCATTGATTTTAACACACTGCTTTCTTTTGGATAAATAACTTTGAAACCAATCATAAACCACTCCCCTTATACCACAATTGAAAAGTTTTTTGAGCAATATTGAATGATTTACTGTGTCAAACGCTTTCTTAATGTCTAAAAATAGACCACTAACCCGTTTTCCATCATTTATACCTCTAGATACCCTATCCATAAATTCTATCAAAGCAATCTCGGTATTTAGACCTTGTCTAAATCCAAATTGATTTTTACTGAAAAATCTGATTTTATCAAGAAATTTTATTAGCCTGACTTTCATTAATTTTTCATATATTTTTGAAAAAGATGATAACAAGGATATAGGTTTATAGTTATTGCAATCTGTTCTTTCATTTTTCTTATGTATTGGAATCACTAATCCTTCTTTTAATTTGTCCGGAAAAAACGCGCCCGATTGAAAGCTAAAATTAATAATATACAATAAAACAGGCAGAAACTGTTTATAGGTTTTCTTAATTAATGTGGAACTAATACCATCAATACCAGGGGATTTTCCGTTTTTTAATAACTCAATAGTTCTTACAAGTTCATTCTCTATAATAGGATCTATAAAAATGGATTGTGTTATAGAAACTTCACTAAACTTATTTTTTATGTCAAGCAAATGAATGTCCTGATTATCACCACACCTGCTTAATCCATCAGCCACTGATAAAAAATAGTCATTGAATTTATTCGCTACTTCACATGGATCACTAAAGATTACACCATCAATTTCCAGTTTAATATCTACATTAGTATTAATAACCTTCTGACCAGTCACTTCTTTCAAAATTTTCCACGTTCGTTTCTGATCTTTCTTACTGTTTTCAAATAGTTGAGAGTAATAATTATTTTTCAAGTTTCGGATATCGATAAATAGAGGGTTTCTTGTTTACAACTCTACACGTTACAAGGGGTTGGGAAATGTAGTGTATCTACTTTATGATCTGCAACCAGTATACATTTATAACCCTAGGTGGCAGTAGATCTAGATAAACAGTAAACATGCAATATGACTCAATAATTAATAACAAAAATATAGGACCTTCTATACCGGGTGTTTCCTACAGTTCCCTCCCTATTAACGTTCTTATGAATAGAGATGAAGTGATTTAATTTACAGCAACCAGCTAAGTTGATCATAATAGTGAACCACAGGTTTCATCACATGTTAGAATTTTGTTGAGGAAGTGTTCACCTTCTCTTTCATAAGGTTCTTGTAGCTTTGTGCACTGTGTAACTGTGGGGAATAAGCAGTTCTCTGCAGGAGTAAACTTGCAGGAATCATGTCAAAGAATAGTTGTGTGTTAAAACTGCTCCACAAATAGTTTCAATGGAACTGAGCATACTGTGTTGCACTGAACAGTTCTAAAAGTTGGTTACAGTTGTGTCTGTGGGTAAATTAGTTGCTAGCACCATTAAAACAAAGTAAGCCTAAATAAACAAAGTACTAAATAGGTAAATCAATAGATTTATTTTATATTTTAACCTATTATCGTAAAATATGTTTTGTTTTAGGCTGAGATGGTTTAAATAATAACTCGTTGCTGTTAATAATATTTATTTTTTACTTAATTCATTTTAAGTATATAAATCTATTTTTTGTAAAAGAGAATATATGTGTACTAAAAATTCAAATTATAATGAGTTATCTTACATGTTTTATTTTAGCCAACTTACTATCAGAATAAATAATCCAATATAGTATAAATATAGGTATAATTTTTTGGTATGTTGGGTAACATAGTCTTAAATAATAAAAACAAATTGTTTTTAATGTAGGTAACAATCATTGATGTTGAGATACACTACTAGAATGGCTATTATAACAGTTTTTGCATAACATCAATAAGTCCGCTCGTCAAGATGATCACCTGACATCCTGTTATGTATTCCTCACCACTGAGCTTACGGATAACCTCTTCAGAAGTGGCTAAGACCTTAAAAACTCATCACATTCTCTCCACTCTTCATTTGTTAAGAGAGGAATGTGTCTCCCAGACAAAGCATGGGTACTTTTCACTTCATCTTGGACAACTACAACTCTCTGTAGCATATGAAATGTTGAGTTCCACCAAATGATCAAATTACATGGTGCCGAAAATTGGCATATAACAGTTTTATTTTGCTATAACATTATTATTTCTTCCCCTAAGGGTTTGTAATTTTAATATGTTATAGCTAATTAAATGCAAAAATCAAATATTTGGGTTGCCGCAGTAAAGTTTTTATTATTTCTTGTAGTTTTAACCCTGCAACTGGCTTTAAGCGATTATCGACGCATTAACTACAGTTTCAAAATGGCACTAAGCTATTTTCGACGCATTAACTATGTCGTAATATGATCTCTCACAGCAAGTATATTTTTACTTTGTTTGAAGTAAAACATACGTAAATCTAAAGATAAAGATTCAAGGTTTCATATTATATCACAAAACGCTCTATAGTTAAGTTAAATCTTTCATTATAAAATTCTAAACTTGGATGTTCACATTTCCGATTGCCATTTGTTTGCGTAATTTCCGAACATGCTAAAATTACCGTATGTTTGTCAAAATTCCCTATCGTGAGTTTACGTTCTACACGATCGCAAGTGTTGTCATTGAAAACAGTGTATTCTTGGCTTTCAGAAACATCTTTTCAATAGCCAGTAAGAAAATAAATGTTTATAAAATAAGCGTTTGAAAAGCTCGTGTTTTGTAAAATCCCAAAATGCCTAATGCGTCGAAAATAGCTTCATTAAATTTTGTTATTTTTGTTACTTTATCGTTGTCTGGAAATAGTGAAATCATATCAAAACAAAGAAGAAGAATTGCTCTAAGCAACAGTATAATAGACAACGAAGACTATGAACTAGTATTTTATGTTTGTTCTGTTGCGCAATCACCGACTCAGCCAGTAGAGAAGAACAACGCATCGCATGGTTGCCATGTTGATTTCTTTGTTGTTATTACGCCATTGCCGGTATTAGTGTATTGCTTGCTATTTATTTGGATATTTTAGACTTTTCGTTATTTAGTGTCTATAAAAAAAAGTTTGTTTATTGTTTTTTTTTTAATTAGTGAAGTGAAAAATGTAGAGGTTAGGTTAAGTTTTAGCGAATAGGTTGGATTTTTGTGAAACTGAAAATAAGCCTATGTTCACGTAGGTCCAGTGTTTTATTATTTTGTAGACAATTTAATTTTAATTAAATTTTGATTTAAATTTAAAAGTAAAAAAGTTTTTTTTTACTTTTTCTGAAGGTATAGCGTTTTATTTCTTTGACCATCGCTTGTTTTATTTTTTTAACAAAAAAAAAATAATAGAGATAAAAATACATTGTTGTACATTTTTGTAAACTTCAATAAACGTACTATCTTTATAAATAATATTTGGCTGAAAAGAAAATTGTTAGCTAAAAAAGTTAAACATTTATTTCACAATTTTGACTTTTGTAAAAATAAAAAAAAAAGTTTGTTGCCTTATAAAATATTTTATACAATGTAAACTTCTATAAATATCATATTTTTCTCTTCTATATATATTTATCTTTTAGAAAAAAATATTTGTTCATCCAATAGATTCCAAAATGTCACAGTGGTATACATAATAGTGCTATACAAACTTTTTTTAGATTTTGTAGTTTTTATAGATATATTATTCAAAAGTACCAATAAACTTCTTTTACCTAATTATTTTTTTGTAATTTGTAATTGAGGTATATAAGCAAACTTTTGTATATTTTAGAATTATTCTAAAAACTTTCATATTACCTGAGAGGGTGCTATACATTTTGGGAAAAATTTATTCTTTACTAATATTTTTACGTTAATCTGTAAAAAAATAAAAATACATTAAATGATTCAATCTTTAATATTTTTTGGGAAACTTCATTTATTTCTAAAGACATTGATGTTTTTAAAATGTTTGTATCTTAAAAAATAGATGAGCAGTGATTAAAATACAAAACCCTTACAAAATCACCAAAAAGTGCCTGCCATTTTGGGAAAAATGATGGCCAGTTCCAGGGTTAAGGCTTTAAATTTATTTTTAACATTTAAAAATATTTATGTCCACAAAAAACACATGATAGCAAACTATTAAATTGCTTTGATAAACCTTACTGCTCTCTATTTAGTTAGAGGATTTAATTCTGCAAACTTTGGTACCAGAAATATTACAATACCCTGGAGTAGAAATAGGAAAAATAATTTGTTATACAAAAACATAAAAAAGCAGTGTGCATGCAGCAGTTTTATGAGACTCAAAAAATGGGCATAGCGTTTAAAGACAATACATTTTTTCTTCTGGATAAACAGGGTTAATTATTATTGTTGTTGTTTAATAGGATTCAGACACATACAGAAATGAATGTGTGAAAAGGTTAAAGTCTCTTATTGCACGACGAAACTCTGGAGGATCTGCACAGACTTCAGCCACTACACCCACTGTATCATCAGTTCCAATCACCTCCTGTAGCAGCAACGAGAAATCAACAACAGTTGTAGCTAACTCCAAGTTGCATTCAGCCAGTGTAGTAGAGAGCTGTGACACTCCAACCGGCAGAAAACTTGCCTGGCTGGAGCAGTTTGGTGAGCCCCCGCCCCTCTCACCCCTTGCCTTGTCAACTCCCACTCGGCTAAAACGAAGTTTCCGTCCTCCAAAAAAGAATGTTAATGAGAGCAGCTGAAATGATAGTTTTGGTCATCTTCAGATTCTATAGTAATTAGCACACTATATTCGTCAAGTCAGTGGGCAATTATTGTCACATGTTTAGCATTCCGACTGTTGTAAGTTGTTAGTAGCATTTTTGTCGTTACAATATATATGTAATTGCTTTCAACTAGAAAATTTATAATATCTTTCACTGTAGGGTGTGGTCGTAATGGTACAACATTATTTTAAACACAAGAAGTTGTAGTTGCCATTATATGTTCTTGTATTTTTGTAATAAGTTAGAGATTTTTAGATTGCATTATTAAATGGTAAAACAAAAATCAGTTTTATATTAAATATGTAGGAATATAAATTATGTAATTGTTATTTAGTTTCTGACAATCTTCCATTGTAATTAAGTAGTTTGTTTACCATGCATAGTTTATTGTGACATGTAAATAGTGTAGAAATGCATTGACTGTAATGTATATTGTATGCCATATTGGCAAAATGAAATAGCATAGTTTCTGTTATCTCTCTTTGGATGAATATTAAATTACAAAGCTTTTAAAGGCGGTAGTTTCCTCAATATAGTGTATAATCATTGGTGAGACTAAGAATATAATTACCTGTAAGAAAATAAGTAATAAAATATTATTCAGTGAAGCTTGTGTTCTTTTGTTCGGATTTTACCAGTACCATACCATCACTGGCCCTTATAATGGAGTACAACACTACTTGGAAGAATTGAGATGACTGTATGAATACTATCAGTCTCTTCATCTTGTATTGTTCTTACTGGTTTTATATATTTGTGCACATATTTGTTCAGAGAATATAGCAGTATATAAAGCAAACACAGAATCATAACAGGGGAAAGGGGGTTATATATGTGATCTGTACAAGTAAATGGTAAATTGTTGTATGTATAAACTATAAATGAAGTAATTTCAATGTTCTTTTCAATACCTACTAATATCAGAAAAAAGTCTTAATAGCAGCATCACCATAACTTTTATTATATTTCCCACATATAAATTTGCTAGATCATAATACTGGATGTTATTAAAATATTGTAATCTGTAAACATCAACACATCTGACATTAAGTCCTCACATGGTATATCTAGTTCCAATGGATTGTAATTAAATATATCAGTGTAAAATGCTGAATTAAAAATGGAATTTTATATTTTAAATTTTATAACATTAATAGTGTAGCATGTAAGTTTTTTTAATACAACTGTCTCTTATATTTGGTTATTTGTTGGCAGTGGTGTTTAATTTTTTTAAATAATTTGAATTAGATATATATACGGTATTAGATTAATTATAGCTTCCTTGGCTAGTTTAGATACGCTTCAATATTGAAAATCTGAGCCTCTGCTTACATTCTGGTCCAACTTTAAACATAATAATCAAATGAATTCTGACATGGACATTCTCCAAAAAAATGTAATGTTAAACCTATTTCTAAACTTCATCAAAATAAGCACTATTTTGCTAGTGAAACTTCAAAAAGAAATGGTATACTCGTGATTTAACTAACATGAAGAATAAATTAATGACACACACACACACATATATATATATATATATATATATATATATATATACATATACATCCCACTAAAATTATAAATGCGAAAGTTTGAATGTTTGGATGTTTATCCTCGAATCACACTGAAACTGCTCTACGGATTGTGCTGAAATTTGGAACAGGTATAGCTTTTGGTCTGAATTAACACTTAGAGTGATTTTTACCACCCATAACACATTCATTTCACCAAATAAAGTCGAATTCATATTGAAAAAATTAGTTTGTTTACATTCGAATGTTGATATTGGAGTGTTTTACATTGGATCCAGCAGATTGTGCTACGACATGTAATATAAATTGAACTGATACTTAACAGCTGTTAACACTTTCAGCTGAAGTTTATCAAAGAGGCAGAAACATGTGTTTACATTTAAATATTAGTAAATATTGAATTATTGTAAAGTGCTTAATCAGTAGTGTAATGCAGATTGCAAATACAAAGTTATTTAATTTTAAATTTAGATTGCGCCAATGATTAATAATCCATCTAATACAATAGAAATACTATTTATATGCTGTTATAACAACTACCTTATTGTATAAGGCTGTGAATGTTTGCACATAACGTAATCTAATCTGGTTAGTTCCTTTAACATTGTGTATGGCCTTTTTACTGTAGTTATTGAAAAGCAAATGGAGATCAAATTGCCCTAATACTTGAAGCATATACCCCTAATACATATTTAGTGATCGGTAAAAATATCAAAATCACTTAATCATCAAAATTTAACCTAAGTTAGATTCCGAAACCAACGTATGAGACCATTGTTTTGGTTAGTGCAACAGCATAAATCAATTGTGGAACTGTAAATAGATTAGACCGGGGGTGAATTTAAATGACCAGAACAGACCCATATTGACTGCAGCAACTTTTTAGTTGTACGATACACTTTCGTCATTGGGATAAAAAGACTAACTCTTATTGTTACTGAAGCCATCGAAGAACTTCAATAAATTATCATGGAATGTGGGAGGGAAATATTAATCTTATCAAAACTGTTTCACTTTACGACTTCAGGATCCCAAACCTCTGTTCTTTAAACTTAAACCTAAATTGGATCAGGAGATTGGAATAGCTTTGAGTGACTATCGATTATCTCTAGACTGTTTATTATGTCATAGAAAAAGAATACATAGATATATTGTCCAGTTTTTCAACAGAAAATTGCGTGCAAAGCCGCGGGTAACTGCTAGTATATATATATATTCAACTAGATTACTCTACGTTAAGGTTAAGAAAGAATATCAGTATGCTATCAACAAGGCAAAGTACTCACATAATGTAGAAAACATACAAAACAAGCAATAAATGCATAGATGCTTGGAAAACCATAAATTCTGTTGAAAAAAGAAATACTTTGAAAGACACTGTTGGAGTATCTCCAAATGAATTTAATAATTTTTGTGTTAGAAGAAATAACCAGTTATATATGCAAGACTAATGAAACTGCATCTTATTTTTTAAGTAAAAATAATAGTCTTTATCAAACATATGCATTAGTTTACTTTTCAAGACGTAACAACTGATGTAGTTTTAAGTATTGTTTATAAATTTAAGCCTTCTGATAGTACTGATATCTATGAATTTTCTTGTAATCTTTTGAAAACCATTATTTACAATATAATGGAACCATTAACTTATTCTATAAACAAATGCTTAAAAGAAGGTGAATTTCCAAATATCCTAAAACTGTCTAAGGTTGTATCTATACAAGGTGTGTCCAAAAAGTATCCGACCTTGACGTCTGGCATGAACTGACGTTACTCGGCGGCAACGGCAATCTGGTCCCCTTCGAAGTACTCCCCTCCATAAGCCACTACCTTATCCCAACGCTCCTCCCACTTCCGGAAACACTCCTTAGTTCATTTTGCGGAATGGCTAACAGGTCCTTTGTCGCATTTTGTTTTATTTGTTCAACATCGTCAAATCTTTTTCCTTTCAAAGAAATTTTTAATTTTGGAAATAGCCAGAAGTCACAAGGAGCTATGTCAGGACTGTAGGGAGGCTGTCGTAGTTGGTTGATGTCGTGTTTGACCAAAAAACGCTGAATAAGATTTGAGGAATGAGCTGGTGCGTTGTCGTGGTGCAGGATCCAGTCACGGCTTGTCCACAGTTCAGGTCGTTTCCTTCGCACTGCATCTCGTAGCCGCCTTAGGACCTCAAGATAATACTCCTTATTCACTGTCTGGCCTCTTGGAGCGTATTCGTGATGAACAACGCCGTCCTGGAAAAAAAAAAAAAAAAACTGTCAGCATTGTCTTGACATTGCTTCGACTTTGTCTTGCTTTTTTCGGCTGTTGCTTTTCGCGAGTTTTCCACTGTGAAGATTGAGCCTTTGTTTCAGGGTCGTAGCCATAAACCCATGACTACCCATTTTTAAATAGTCCTGAGTCACATAAAAAAAATATTAAATCCAGATTGTCCTGTGCGATTTCAAGTCGACTTCTTTTGGTCTTATGTCAGCAGCCGAGGAACAAATTTTGCCGAAACACGGTTCATTTTTAAATCTACGTGTAAAATGTTACAAACTGACAATTTTGGTATTCCTAAATCTTTTTTCAGCTCTCGGACAGTCAATTGATGATTTTCATTAATTGCTGCATGAAAACACGTTCAACATTTTCAGCGTTTCTGGCCGTTGAAGGCCTGCCAGATCGGTCATCACTCTCCACTGATATGCAGCCATTTTAAACTGCCTAAACCACTCTTTTATTTGTGTATCGCCCATAGACACGTCACCATAAACTTTCCGTAACATAGTAATCGTCTCTGATGCTAAATGGCCAAGTTTTTGACAAAATTTAATGCAAATGTGCTGCTCAACACGTTCAGTCATATTGAAATGCGACGCACACACACAGCAGTACTGTACGGAACAGAGCGCTGTGACTCACTGAGTGACCGGATCGTATTCAATGCCTAATATGGGAAGGAGTAGGCTCGCTCCTCCCCTCCAATAACCGGTTTGCGCCGGTCGGTTAAGCCGCGGCCGCCTACTGGTCGGATACTTTTTGGACGGATTTTGTATTTAAGAAAGGGAAGAAAAATTCTCAGGCCAATTTCTTTGACCCCAATTTTCTCAAAAGTCTTAGAGACTGTCATTTATAATCAGATGTCTAGTTATTTAGATAATTTAAATATAATTTGTAGCCAGCAGTTTGGTTAGGAAATATCGATCCACAGTAGATGCTAAGGAATCCTTGGTTAGTAAGGTCGTCCAGACTTTTGAATCTAGGAGCTTTGCATAGGCAACATTTTGTGACCTGAGTAAAGAGTTTGATGCTTTTGATTCCTAAAATTACTTCATAAGTTGGCTTATTATGGTTTTAGTGGAGTAAACATGAATCTAATTAAATAATTTTTGTGAAAATCATCAACAAGTTGTGTGTGTGGGTTGAGAAAAATCAGATATAGCCTATATCAACAAACATGGGGTACCACAGGTTCTGTATTGGGGCTGTTCTTTATTTTGATGGTTAATGATCTACCATTAGTTTTAAGCAGTCACACAATACTTTATGCGGACGACACCTTTTTCAATAGTACTTCTGATTTTCAAACTCTCCAAAATTTGACACATTCAACTCTGTCAATCTTATCAACTGGGTTTAGGGCAAATGGGTTCTTAATGAATGAAAGTAAAACCCAAGAAATATATTTTAGCTTCAAAGATTTCCCAGACTAGTTAATGTAGAAACATCAAGTTTTTGGTTATCTATATTGATCAAAAACTTTCTTGGGAACCTTATGTAGCATAAATTTCAGCTAGATTGTCAAGTTATTTTTACTCAGAAGTTTAAAAAAACTGTGTACCAAATAACTATGTACGATCTGCATATTTTGCTTTCTTTCAAAGCATAATCACTTATGGTATTTTACTCTTGGGTAACAGTAATCAAATTAATAGGATATTACTACTTCAAAAAAAGATTGTTAGGGTAACCATAAATTGGATCATTGCAAAACTCTTTTTAAAAAATTACAATTTTTAACTGTCATAAATCTTTATATTTTTCACATACTACTATTTACAAAAAGTAATTTATCCACCCATAAATTACGAGAGGACATCCACAATTATAATACAAGGAATAATAATGTATTGATACACCTTTTTGTAAACTGTCAGAATCTAAAAAAAGTTATGAGGTACTAGGTGTGAAAATGTTCCACAAACTCCCTTCAGAAATGGCAGAACTACCTATACCTTTATTGAAGAATAATTTTTTTGGTTTTTTGGTTAATTTACCATTTTATTCTTCTCAGGAATTCTTTGAATTCAAAAAATTGTAAATGTGTTATTTTATAAGATGTTTGTTATGTTAGATTAAGTTAGGGATTGACTTTTTGCTATATTTACCACATTTTGTCTGTCTTTTAGAGTTTTTTTTATTTTCTTGATTTTATTGCATGCTGACTTTGTAAGTTATTAATATAATTTGACTTTGTCTATTGCTTGAATGTAAAGCTTAATGACAATAAAATTCTTATTTATTTATTAAACCTTACGTGTCAACAAAATATTAAGGAAGGACACAGAAAATAAAACTCAAGAGTTATTTTAACTATGTAATATTTTTATAATAGCTTCTTAAATATTATACATAAAAACAAAAACATTTTCACATTTTAGCGTGTACAAACTTGAATGGGTCCAACAGTAACGTCAACCCCGAGCATTACACAATGCTTACTCTCGAAAACATCTAATTCTACAAAATATTTGTTCTTAACGATAGGCGAGTATGGTGTAATTATAAATAGTTATGCCTAATGTTACACAAGACAAAAATACAATATTAAACTGTACAAAGGCGCGATAACAAATTACTAGCGTATACAACAATAAAAATGTAAGAATAAATAATTGAAAGCATCGGTACGATAATGAAGGGAACTGATAGTAAGCTAGGCAGGTGTGGAACTAGAATGGGGGAGGAAGGGAGGTGCTCAGCAGACTGCGGCCTCAGAGATGGGATTCTCGGTGATGTGAATAGGCCAAGAGACGCTGTGGAGAGAGTCACCTGAGCGAGACATCTTCACAACAAACCCTGATAAAACAAACATTGTTCGTCAGAGAACGCATTTTAACAAAACAGCATTGTATACAATATATTTTATGCAAGAACAGTTTATCTCCTCTTCAATTACATGGAATATTACAACTGGAACTTTGGTTGAGATACACATTGTTTAAGGTTTTGTTCATGGAAATGTTACTAATGTTTGTATAAAATAAAACTATATATTTATTCCACTTTATTGTAGCTGTAAGTATTTCAAAAGTCAAAGAAGTTATGTTCTACTTTCTTATCAATGTGTATCTATGTCTAAACTACCTCATTATAAAAAGTATGTTACAGATTGCTAATTAATAGATGAAATACTATTTCCAGATACTTCCTACTACAAATGAGTTCATCAAATTTCATGACTACACTTTCAGTCATAGGCATTTTTTATGTTCCTACTCTACATACTATACATTTTATTTTAATAACTAGACAGTCCTGCAAATTCTAAATTGGGATCTTGATTTGATCCTCATTACATTTATTGCATGCAATTCAAAATTGCTCTAAGACACTATAAAACACTACTTATTAAACAAAAAAATATTATTGATTTAAATTTTTAAAATTCAAAGATTTTGTCAGTTATAAATTATTTTTACATGTAGGTTTTTATCAAACTTAGATCCATGCCCCCCCCCCCACCATTGATGGGTGATTCAATGAAATTTTAACAAAACATTATTACATCTTTCTTGACTTTTAAACAGGAATTTTTAAAGTTACATTTAAGCCATTTTGCAAACCTTATAATGGCTTAGCAATGATAAATGTTTAAATTATGATATGGGGTAGTTATCAACTAGAAGATCTACATGCTAAATTTGTTAACAATTGGTCCACTTCATTTGTCTTGCCCTATGGTCATGTACATGTATGAGCATGGATAAATAGTTTGACAAAAAACAACTTTTCACTCAGAAGGCCCTAAAATTAAACTAGATCCTTAAAACTAAAATTATATATTTTGAGCTGTCAGCGTACTTTCTACTCAACGGTTTAAACATATACTGGCATAAGTGGTTATTCTTAATTTTCCAACAACAAACACATTATTTGTGTTTGAAACTTCGTGCATATAATCAATTGTCTCAAAAAAAGATCAATAATTATTACATGAATCAGTAACTCAGAAGACTTGAAATTCCTTATAATATATCTAAAATGATGTTATGTCAATTTCACCATTTTGTCACTTACACCCTTGTATCTTAAAGAATGTATTTCCTATGTACAAGCAAGAATATAAAAATAAAAATTTGCCAAAATTTAGTACAAACTCAGATAAATGTATATTTTTAACATATTATGTCACAGTATTCCATAAAAGTACATGCATTTACTTATCTAGTTAATCAATACATCATGCATTATAACTATAGAAAACAAAATGTAAATTTAATACATCAAATTAACTATACAGTACATATTTTAAAAAATGTTTGAAATGCAATAGAAGATTTTACACTCATGCTAAGCAAAGACGTTGTTATAAATGTATGTAGTTTTTAACTGGTAATATTAAGATGCTTAAACCTTTTTAAAAGTAGGTAGTAAGGTATTTTATTATTCAATTTTTGAATAAAACTAAAATTTCATCAATTTTTTTTTAATCGTAACAAAACTTAATATACATAATAAGTGTACCGTTAGAATTAACCCACTGCTTTAGACCTAGTTTAATTGAACTAATTTTTTGGTACTGTTTAAATGTAATGTGTTCATACCTTATGGTGTCTGGTGCAGTCAACATGTAGTTAGTGTTTTTATACTTGTTTATTAGTGTCATGTGATTAAGAGCCGATGCTACTTCAGTGACAGTGAAATGTGTTAACACCTTCACTATGGCTCTACACTGTTGTTACGATACAACAGACCCTATGGCAGTCAACATGTTACTGGTGTTTTTATACTTGTTTATTAGTGTCATGTGATTAAGAGCCGATGCTACTTCAGTGACAGTGAAATGTGTTAACACCTTCACTATGGCTGTTTTTACATATAGACTCTGTAAAAGAATGCCGGGATTTTGATTACATTGAAGACATTGAGGGTGCACTGTTTGATTTTGGTGTAATCCTGATTTTGCTATTTTTGTTTATGTAAGTTTAGTAAGTGATCATGATTTAAATATGAGACTGAATAACCAAAACGCTTCAGAACCAGGTAGGGTTAGACCTAGGCCCACGCAAACCTGGACTCCATCCTAAATCGTGTTTAGATAAGTATCATACTACAACAAAGAGTTAAGCCTAAGCCTAAGTATAACTGTGAGGTGATGTTTGATTTTTGTATATAGCTTCAAACAGTAAATTTTCTTTTTGTTAATTTTTAATTTAAGTACAGTTTAATAAGCCATTGTTATAGTTACAACATTTATTTTTAGTTTTTTTTTTTTACAATTGTAGTGTAATATTCGGGTTTGAAGTAAAAAAAAACCCAATTAATTTATGAAGGGCGAACTATGTTTCAAGTAGCCTATTTTTTTCAAAAGAGCTTACACTTCTCCAGTTTACCAATGTATTTGTTCTACATACTTTCATGTGCTAAAACACAGGTATTTTACTGAATCAAATACATTGAATATACATTATTGTTTTCAAATGGCATGTTTCTCTAAGCTAAGAACTTAATTATGTAGGTATTTAGAACATGACTAATACTTATGATGGGTACTTTGTTACAGTCATGACTCAAAAGAAATAAAGTAGTGTACAAAAACCTAAAAAATGTATTTTTACTTTATTTTAAAAATAATGAATAACAATTTTAATTTGCACTATTTAATTTTTACAACAATGGTACGAGTTTCTTTCTAGAGAAAAAACAAGAATTTATTACAATTTATTGGTTTATAGTAACAGATACTTATGGGATATTAAAATATAGGCATATTGACATGAAATTAATTGGACCTGGTGAGTCAACGTGGTGGGAACATATGGATCCCAAAAGGTTAAGGTATGAAAACAAAAATTTATTCTTTTCCATTCAATTTTACGTTTAAATTATTTAGTTATCTTGAATAGTTTTCCAAGACAGCCGTTCCAAATTACAGAATTTGTTTGGAGACCCTGTACTTAGTTTTTAGTGCCATGTGATGAAGAGATATTCCTTCAGTGATACTGAAATATGTTCATATTTTGGATCAATCAATCTCTGGATAGTTGGAAGCTAAGAAATATCTATGTAATTTACACATGCCATCTATTAGTAGGCAAGTGATGTTTACTTGTCATGCAAGACAGTTTCCAGGAACAGTTACTTATAATTTCTGACTGGAAGAGAAGTTGTCAGTGCATGTAACAAGTGGAAGTGTTGTGCAAGATCTGTGCAAAAAGAACCAGTGAGCTGTCTCTGCCAGTGTGCAAAGTTTTAGTGATAATATTAATTTAATGCCAAACTAATGAAATTGTATCACAATTTTTTGTAAACATGATGACTTTATAACATTCTTTATTTATAAAATGAAAAACAAGTACAGTAAGGTATGGTCTTCCGATTTAATTTTAATATGTTGTGTAAAAAAATTCAATGCTCCTTAGAATTTATTTCCTTGTCTTACAATTTGATTAATATTTTTCAATGAGTTAAAAGATTTAAAAAGTCAAAAGCAACACAAATTTGCTGATCATTCAATTTATTGGCAAAATAAACATCAATAAATAGCACTACGTCATAAATTTAAAAAATACAAAAAGATAAAGTGCGATAAAATTGAAATATTATTATTACCTTCAGTGTGAAACAAATAATGAGGGCTATCAGAAATGCTGGCACACAAACATATACACATAAAACATACCCAAGATCATGCTCTTACAGCTAACCTTTCCTAAGGTTGATAATATTATCTAAAAATGCTTTGTGTAGTTAGGATACATTTGATAAATCAAACTATTTTAATAGCAGGCATACTGTTGTAATTGACCTTCATATGAGTTTATAAAGCAGTTTTAATACCTACAAATGTGTTAAATTTTTATAATATATGTATTTATGTATAAAATATGACAGTGCAATATCTTAACATTTTTGTCTATATGACAAGAAAGCATTTGAATTTGTGAGACAAAAATTTTAATTTTGTTTGGTGTTAAATAGAAATCAATATTCACAGTTATATTTAGCTTTAAAACATTTTATACAAGTGGTATTCAAGTGTTGTACAGAAATGAAGAACATAAAACCTCAGTATAAATTCAAATATAATGAGACCATTCCAGCAGATTGTAAAATTTAATAAAATTAATCAATAAAATGATTAAACACTTCCCAATAAAAATCATCCAAGATTTGTCGTGTACGATTGATTGGCTGTATGGGGACATGCATTGTCATGAAAAACAAAATTTTTGAGCTCAATCTTCCTTTACACTTGTTTTGTATTGCTCGCTGTAGCTTTTACAATGTTTCACAGTACCTCTCTGCATTGATTGTTGATCCTCGTAGAAAATCAACCAGAATCACACCCTTAGCATCCCAAAAAAAAAAAAAAACAGTTGCCATAATATTTCTTGCTGACAAAGTTTAGAGATATTTTCTTGATTTTTTTTGGAAAATGTGTGACCCCATTCCATAGACTGCATTTTTGTTTCACAATTGACATGATTCATCCATGTTTTATCACCAGTAACAATACGATCGAGAAGTTGGTACCATCTTTGTTGTATTCATCAAGGAAAGTTAACTATGCAGCAAGTCCTTGTTTTTTTTGATTTTCCATAAGGATTCTTGGAACCCACCTGGCACAAAATTTGTGGTATCCAAGCTTCCCTACAACAATTTTTTGAAGTAAACTTTGTGAAATTTGTGGGAAATGTTCTGAGAAATCAGTTATTGTGAAACAGATATTTTCACGAATTTTGTCATTGATTTTCTACATCAAATCTTCAGTCACTAGGCTAGGCTGACTGCTATGACTATCGTCATGAACATTGGTGTGGCCATTTTTAGTCAATACACCACTGTCTTACTCTTCTTTTACTCATTATTCCATTTCCATAAACTTCACACTGTTGGTGATAGACTCCAATTGGTAAGGTTTTTAGTCAACAAAACCTTTATCAATGAACGCACTTCGCAAATGGTGGGATTTTCAATTGCAGGACACATTTTAATTAATCACAACGAGAAAAATAAAAGAGATACAGATCGTGCACGACTACAGCTCGATACATACTGAACATCAGTGTTTTGACACCAAGTTGGTGGCTGTAAACCCACCCACAGCTGCATTGTTCAAAAATGTCTGTTACTTTCTGGATAGCCCTTGTATATCAATCACTCCCTTCATTTGTCCCAAGCACAATTTATAGTAGAACATGTTAACTGTTAATTATAAAAAAACGTCAATTTAAATTAAAACAAATATGAGCTTATTAAATATTAGGTAATGCATCAGATTATACCTCAACAAAATAAAAAAAGTAAAAACATTTTATTTACAAATGACTTCTTCAATGTTGTTTATACTACACCAATGCTATCCTCACGTAGACCATGGGGAAGCCTATTGTAAATTTAGATACACATATGGTAAGGACTCCTTTCAAAAGCTCCTTTACCATGACCAGTGACAAGGTTGTTCCCCTTGCTCTTGTGCCACAGTGATGGTATGAACCACTTGTAATAAACTATTCTGTAATCCTCATGTATATATTCCTCATACTACCACCCTTGTAATCCTCATGTATATATGCCTCATACTACCACCTTTATCACTATCATGATGCATACTCTTGGCAGGAGCAAAAACAACTGCATCTTACTAACTTGCCCAACATTCCTTAAAGTAAATATTAAAGTGTGAATACTCTATCAAAGTTTTTTTTTGTTGGCATTCCACATAAGATGACCCCATCTCATAAAAGTGACAACTTGATCATGATAAAAAGTTTAAACTGTATTCCTACTACATAAACAGTCAGGTAGACTTATGCATAATGCATTGTATGTAATCTTTTACAGAAATAGTATATATGATAATCCCACGGAAGTCCATTATCCAAAAGTAACCCAATAAATTTTACAAAGTGAATTTGACTAAGCTACATATTTTTAACGGTGATCTGATTTATTTCTATTTGCTTTGGAGGTCTTGTAATGAAGAAAGATGCAACTAAAATCAACATTTTATGGTTTACGTTGCGTGAAAATATTGCTTAACTTACAGAATAAAATGCTTAAAATATTTTGACCTCATTGTGAAGAACCCATCTTCAGTTTTTGTTACAGAAAAACATAATATTTTGTTTAATTTTATTTTTTTAAATTGGTATCTTCTGTACTGCAAGTCCACATAGATACCCAATAAAAATCTTAAATTTAAGGATTAACTAAATTAAATTAATTAGTTTGTGCATTTTATTGTAAATAAATTCAGAAAATAATAAACAATTTTTTTTGCAGCATAAAATTTTGATTTTTCATTACATGAAATATTAAAAAAAAACATTAAATTTATAAAACTCCAATTGATTATTTATTAAATCAATGACTCGGAGAAGCGATTTGGCAACAGAACATGGAACATAACTGAACAAACAAGCGTAGCAGGCGAAGCGACACTTACTGTGGTGCCAGCAAGCGAGGTGAGGCGGCTACGTTAACTATTACCTTCAGCGGAGACCGAGGAAGTGAGCTTCTTGCGGCCCACTTTGATAGCTACAACAACAACAACAGACAGTATAAGTAACAACACAATCTACAGGTCTGAACGAAGTATATAACACATTACAAACAACAAGTACAGTATGTATAACCAAATAATAATTGTGATGAAACAAAGCCAAAATTATTGGTTAAAACTTTTCAAATTAATACCTTAAATTAGTTAAATTTGACTCAGTTTCAAGGAAATATTGAGAATAATTCAAGCCACATTTGGTTTTACATGGGACAACTCTGTGGAATTAGTTTTTTTTTAATGTAATATATATTGATATAAATATATAAAATATGTTAATATAGATATGAATAGATGTATAATTGTTCATTCAAAATAAGGTGTATAATCATATACAAGTAATGTCAATTTGTATAAACTGTTAAAAAATTCGTGCATGCTAGATGCAGTAAAAAAGTTCAATGAATGAACACAAAGATAAATACAGTGCTAACTAAACAGAATTCATTAAAAATGTACAACAGGACAATATATCTCCCCAATACTTCATCAACAGTTAATTTTGTAATTTCACCTTTTTAATTATATTTATAGTATTTAATCTGCTATTATTTCAATGTCAAACTTAATACAATATTGCAAAATTCTAATTTTAGCTCTCAAAGTGTTTTTTAACACAGCACAGTAGAGTTTCTCATTCTGTGGCCTAGATGGAGGCTAGTCTCATTCTATCCACCCTACTTGGTGGAAGCTGGTGTATAGAACTTGTTACTGAGTATTTTGTCCGATGATCAGGGTGACCTCAGTTGTGACCAGGCAGTCTACCAGAGCTCTTTTTATTCAGGTTGCTCCATTGGGTGAAGAAAATACACATTTGGAATACTCTCATAAAGAGGTTTCCTCTATCAATACATTCTTTTTTGATAATGTGTATGTTGCCACAACTCATGATGGGTAAGAGTGCCTGAACTGCACAAGAAACGTTCTGAGCAGAGCTAAGAGACAGGTGACTTGATGATATGACTATAGATTATAAAACTCCTCATATAACTCAGTAATGGCAGGGTTTCAGGTCTATAGATTGGCCAACCAATGCATCGTACCTAGTAAAAAATCGACAGAGAACACAGGATTAGATTACCGGATTAAACATCATAATACTTTACATTAATAGCTTTATCGGATACTGTCTGGATCGTGGAACAAGAGTAGACGTTTGACATTGATAAATGACATATTAAACTTGATATAGTCTGCAAGACAGGTAACTTCTTGACATTCAGTGAAGTTACTCCACAAAGGATTCATGTATCAGAATAACCAGTTATTGAAAGTTCTTGATAAATTTGAAATATCTTTGCTATTTATGCGAATCATCTCTAGGGTTTTCTGAGGAAGCCGTAAGATCTTCACTGGATGATCGCCAGAACTTGGGTGAGCTCTAACAAATCAGAATGTTGAGTACCATCCACCTTATACCATTTTCCTCTCTTATTTCCATTCCTATCCTTGTTTCCCTCCCATTTAACGCCTATAACTTATAGACAACAAAAGGGCATCAGCTTATTTTTTTACTACAGCAATTTTTGAGTTAACAAAATCTGATGAAAAATACCTTAACTCAAGGTATGTGTCCTTCTATGCCACATTTTGGCTTAGGTAAGATTTTTAAAAGAGAATAGGACAATATATTTGCAATTGAGATTTTTAAATTATGGAGAGCCACCCATCATTCTTAAAATGTAAAAAAAATCAACTGTGCATTTAATTGAAGGAATCCCATTTACTAGAAGCATACATTATTAATCACAATTTAATTCCCAGCATTCAATATTACAATCATAAAGATATAATAACACTTTTAAATGCTCAAACTAGTGTTGCTGAAAATATACTATAGAGTACAACATTAAAATAGAATCACAATAATTTGAGCTAGAGCTGAAAATATATGGAACTATAAACAAGACTATACAGAAATATTGACAAAATAAATATTGACCAAACTATATATTCACTAACAAAATAATACTATAGACAAAAAAATAAATCATAAAAATCAATGAAGAAATCTTAGTTGATCTTTGATATAGAAAACAGTTAGCCATTTCATAAAAGAGCTTATCATATTATTACAAATTTGGGGTTAAAATTACATTTGTTGAAGATAAGAGGAGAAACAAAACTTTCATTAGCAAAACAGCTTGAAATCTTTTTTTAAGAAGATCATTTTTATGTCATTTCCATACATTAAATCACATTATTGACGTGCTCCTTGTACAGTTCTCATGTATTTTTTATGTAATTCTGGGTATTTTTAAAGTTTACTGAACCATTTGGGCTGTCCCCCTCCCCCCCCCCCCCGTAATCATGATTTCATTGTATTACTTCTATGAAATGGATGTATATTAAATCTGATTCCAACAAACCCGTCATTAAGGTAACAAAACTATGTATCAATTCATTAAATTTTTCATATTTTGAGAGTAATGAGTACAAAAATAAATATTTATTAAAGAAATAAAATAACCACTGATGTAACCCATTTTGCACATTGCAAAGCATTTAATCTATTATTAAGCTTGTGTATAATGTTATACAAAAATATTGCATGAAAATATAATACAATGATATTACATGATGGATAAAGGCATAGTGATTAAATTACTCCCAAATAGCTTGTATACATTAATGAATTACAACAGCTGATGGTTTATTATGGTTTGCAAAAGCAAAGCTTACATTTGACGTTAAAATAATTAATTTTCATAATATAAATATAATGATATTTGTACCAATTTACATAATGATCTGAAACAATAAAATGAATTTATACTCAAGAGCTGGCTTTAGTGAAATGTGACATTGAGTTTTAACCCATAAGAACAGTATTTAACTTCAAACATTTTCGCCCTTACTTTTTGCTATACAATTCATTCAAGACTTGATTAATACATACCCAAATGCTTTTTAATTTTTCTAGTAAAGTGCATACTTTTCAGAACAGAATTATGAAGTATAAAAACATTTGAGATTTTTCAGGATAAAAAATTTTTTTATGAGACATCTTTAAAAATATAACTCTAGAACTAAAAAGAAGGTTGTGAAAGTGTTTCAAGTTTAACCTTGTTGTTATGAGGCTACACTCAAGACGGTGAGCAGTACAGCCTTAAAGGAACAACCAACGACATGTTTTTCTATACTCATAATACTAACTAGTAACGTTGAAACACAAACAGCAATGGATCCAGAACTCACTGGATAAATAATATACTCTTTTTATATGCACAGGCAAGAAATTTGCTCACAAGCACCCGGTAACAATAAGACCGAAAACAACAGACAGTCAGTCAGTATTTGGATGGAGCCACAAAAAGCTGCGAAATAAAAAAGCAAATAAAGTCCACAGAGACTAGCGAGGGTAGCGAGGCAGTGAAGTGCAAAAGTGATACATACCGAACATACGGTGGAGTAGGTCTCGCCAAGGCAACGATGGAAACAAAGCATACACGTCACATGTGAGATTCTAAGGCCTCTAAAAGCTCCTGCACAGCTTTCAGTCATCTTTCAAATGATTCCTTCATGTAATAAGGTTTTACTACCAGTTACTTCTACTGTGAAAGTAGTGACAACAGTAAAACATTGCCTTCAGTTTGTTTACAAGTACATGTCTGGTGGAATCAAATTGCCTAGATTTTTATTTATATATTATAGCACAAAGGAAATACCCAAAACAAAAATGGTAATCTGTTATTTTAGAAAAAGATCTAAAGCATAGTATTTCTCAATACTTTTAAAATTCAAATTGAAAATACTGGTTAAATTGTAAACAAATTGTTCCAGTAGAACAAACAGCACTGAGTACAGAAGGAAAATACCATAATAAACAATTGAAATATCGTGAATACACAATTATTTAAACATAAATAATAAATCATGTTTATACCTGAATAACAATATCATGTATTATCAGTCACTAGCAAAAGCAACCTTATTTGAAAAACTACTTCTACAGATTGTTTCAACAGAGTTAACATTATAGTATAAAACTAATAATATCCAACATCAATAAAAGGTTGATAAGATTTCATAAAAATTCTTGCAGGCTCAATTACACAGTACTAATTAATTTTTGTATTAAAGTACTCATGTATTACAATGGAAATAATTTGAAATTTAAAACATCTTGAAAAGGATAAGTGGAGAGTTCTGAAAGTTCAATTAATTCCAGTAGACATGACTATTATTTAGCCTACAATTATAAATATATACATGGACTCCAGTGCAACAATGAGGAAGAACACTAAAACTCAACACTGCAAAAGTGAAGGTGCCTTGGGTACAGTGTTATATTGTAATAAAGTAATGATTGAAACTGGGAGCTGTGCAGGTGTTGTTTTCAAAGCAGGGTACAGACACACAGACAATTAAATGTTATTTTTTAACTTTATTCTAGTTTAATATCAACAATAAATATTACAATGCAAAACATTGACTAGTTACAGTACAACAATTATATTGTTATTTTGTATAATGTAAAAAATGAAAACTCAACCCATACAAAAACCTGATAACAATGAGCTCGCCATAAGTCTAGAAATGCAAGGTCTGTACATTATTTCACACCCAGTACTGCTTCAAGAATATCTTTCCGATATTTCCTTGTAAATTGTAGCGCACAACATTATTATTAAACTAGAATAATTACTACCGCACAATAACATGACATTACAACGCTACTGCTTTAAGTATTAAGGCATTATTTATCAAAAACTTAAGTGGTTTCAAATGTTACAATATAACACTTATATGAAAGAAGATTTAGATACAACTGAACATACAAATTCATTTACACTAGCTTACTCAAGAACATTTTGCAGTTAAGGCCAAATTTTAAGGTGATTTGAATGATCAAACTCCTTGAAACAAAATAGAAGAACTGTAAATCCTTGTTTTTCAGTTAATAACTGTTTTAGTAAAGTCATTTTACACACACACTGTTGCACATATTATTCTCATTAAATACGTAACCATCCAAATTCATTACTGGTAATGAGCAATAGTATTTAATATGAATACAATTATCAACATTTATTTATTGTTAATGGATTATTAACAATACTTGAGATAGACAGACATCTATTAACGCACGTCTTAACAAAGCAATATGAATAATTTGTTAATAAATGGGAAAACTCATTGATATGATTGAAACAATACTGTTTGAGCAAACAACTTAGTGTTGTAGTCATATACACTAGAGCCAAGTAAAGACAGAACAAAATAATAATAGTTTAGTGATTACAGGCTACAAACTTTTTAAAATCTTTTCACTAGACTATCAATACTTGAAATGTTTATACATAGATGCATAATTATATTAATTGTATATATTAATAATAATAATACATAATGAAAATGAATTACAGTGCAGTGTTTCAAGATAAAGGTACACAATTTTGTACCAACTTAAAACATTTCATAACGGTTTATTAAAAATTAGTTTTCACAAATTATTTTAAATTAAAAATCATGTATATATTCATAGGTTGTGGTAAAATTTTATTGACAAGTTAACCGTCTAATAAATTGTGTATAGTGAGATCAGAAAATGACTAAATAGTTAATTAAGTAAAGAATGCCGGTAGACATCAGGGTTGTGTTTACCAGGATGCCTTCTGTACAGTGAGATGAGAAAATGACTAAATCTATATATATATAAAAGAAAGTCGTGTTAGTTACACTATTTATAAGTCAAGAACGCCTGATCCGATTTGGCTGAAAATTGGTAGGAAGGTAGCTAAGAACTGGGATAAGAACATAGGATACTTTTTATCCCGTTCCCGATTCAGGATTCCGCCCCACTGGTCTCTAAAAGTTACAGAAATACCCGTAAGAAATGCATTGCAGCAAACATATGTTATTAAGTGAAAGAGCCTTTTCAAATTTAATCAGCTGTTCTTTGTAAACATGTATAATGCGACAAAAGAAACATATGTTTATATCATTTAATTACTATTTTACATTTCTTTACACTTATAGTTTGAAAGCATAGAGTAAGCTTAAGAGAAACAGCAAATTTTGTTTCAACTGTTTCTGCAATCACTGTTAAACATAGACTTTACTATCCAGATAATACAATTCAAATTTTAATTTTTTACAATTGAAAGCAATTATCTCTGCATCTCCAAGTCAGATTACATTATTTGCTATCATCATTTCGACATGCTTTCCATCGAACCCATCTAACCTATGGCACAAATACAAGGATAATATGGCAGAAGATATTTTACATCAAATTCGTGTCAATTCAAGAAATCCCAATCTTGAAATGAATTAGGAGATACATAATAGGGCCTTGCTTTTGATTGAAGACATGTGCTATCTCATATGCGGTAGTTTATTAGTCAGGTTAGGAATGCCAGTGCCAAATTGTGAAATGAATGACACATTTAATCGAGAATTGGAACGGAAACGTAAATATGATCACCAGGAATTAGATTTAGAAGTTCAAACGAATGTACCCCTGATGAATTCCCAACAAATGGAAGTTTATGATACATTATTGAAGGCAACTGATGATGGAAATGGTGGTTTATATTTCCTGGATGCCCCTGGTAAGACATTCCTCATGTCAGTAATTTTAGCCACTGTTCGTGCAAGATCCAACACTGCGGTTGCAGTTGCTTCTTCTGGAATAGCAGCCACATTACTAAAAGGATGTCGTACGACACATTCTGCATTAAAATTGCCGTTAAATCTAGAATATATTGAAAAACCAACGTGCAATATGGCACTCCGCTATGGCCAAAGTTTTATCAGAATCGAAGATCATCATCTGGGACGAATGCACAATCGCGCATAAACGTGCATTGGAAGCACTCTACCGAACATTGCAAGATCTACGTAATGACTCGAGATGTTTTGGAGGCTCAATGATTTTACTGCCTGGCGATTTCCGCCAAACATTGCCAGTAATTCCCAGATCGACTGCTGCCGACGAGATAAACGCTTGCCTCAAATCATCGAATCTATGTTAAGAAACTTCAGCTGACAACAAACATGAGAGTTGCATTGTTGAACGATACATCTGCTGAAGATTTCTCTGAGCAATTGCTGACTATCGGTAATCGTCGAGTACCTGTCGACGAATCGAGCGGATTGATTTCATTTCCTCCGAATTTCTATAACTTTGTCTCATCGAAAGACGAACTCATTAACAAAGTATTCCCAAACATCATTACTAACCTCAAAAATAATGAATGGTTGAGTGAGCGAGCAATTTTGGTAGCTAAGAATAAAGATGTAGATGACTTAAACTACATAATTCAGAATGAGATCATTGGTACACTGCATTCTATCAAATCTATTGACTGTGTAGCAAATGAAGGTGATGCCACCAACTATCCAATTGAATTTTTAAACTCCTTGGATGTACCTGGCTTACCACAGCACAATTTACAACTAAAGTTTGGTTGTTGTAATCATGCTTAAAAACTTAAACCAGCCAAAACTGTGCAACGGAACACATTTGGTGGTAAGTAAATTGATGAACAATTTTATTTACGCCACAATACTCAAAGGAAAATTCAAAGGTGAGGAAGTTGTCATTCCGAGTATCCCGATGATCCCAACCGACATGCCATTTCAATTTAAACGACTTCAATTTCTGATCCGTCTTGCATTTGCCATGACTGTAAATAAGTCACAAGGCCAATCGTTAAAAGTTTGTGGTCTTAATCTCGAACATCCATGTTTTTCCCATGGTCCATTATATGTGGCATGTTCACAGGTCGGAAGACCTTCCGCGTTATTTTTTTCGCGCCTAATAAAAAAAAACAAAAAATGGTTTATCACAAGGTGCTACAATAAATGGCAAATAAAGAATCATTGAATAATTATATTTTTTTATTTACAATTATCCTAATTTAAAAAGTACAAAATGTGATCATGTTATATTGCCTTTAAGGCGGAACAAAGTTCGCTGGGTCAGCTAGTAGTTAAGTAAAGAATGCCAGTAGACATAGTTAAGTAAAGAATGCCGGTAGACATCAGGGTTGTGTTTACCAGGATGCCTTGTGTACAGTGAGAAGATTGGAAAATTACTACATAGTTAAGTAAAGAATACTAACAGACGTCATGATCAGAAAATAACTACATAATTAAATAAAGGATGCCAATAGATGTATGGGTTTTGTTTACAAGGTTGCTTTGATGTATTCTGAACACAAATGGCAGACTAAGGAATGAAAAATTACAGTTGGTTGTAAATAATATTAGTGCTTACAAAAAGTTTGGTGTGAAAGACCGTCTTTATGTATGTGTACCAAATGTGCCTGCTGTACTTTTAGCATGTCCAAAAATAAGCATTTACGCTTCAGATATCACATTATGCTGTTTTCTTTAGTTTAAAAGACTAAGTAAATTTTTTTTAAACCAAATTTTAGAAATTTGGATCACTTATACGATTTTAAGCAATAGACTTGTTAAAAACGATCAGAGCTTAACTTTTGGGGTTAAAATATTTTAAATAACATCAAAAATAGAAAATTTAGAAATATAAGCCTATTGTGAAAAGTGAAACACATACTATGAATTATAATGGTTAGTAATATACGATAATTTATTGACATATTGGTTCAATTTATTTTCATTTTATGTTTACAGACAAATGCTATAGAAATTCCCACCAAGTGCTAAACATTTTTATAACATCACATATTCCGTTTGTAACCTGTAACACTCTTGGACAAAATAAATACTAAAGAAATAAATTTAAAAGCATTGTGCAGTAGGATGGCTAAACACATCCTAAGTTAAAGAAAAAACAAACCTACTCGAAGAAATATCCATCATCAAAGAATGAAACAAAACACAATCAATTATAATTAATAAATTAAAACTGAATTGGTATGTTACAAAATGTTTACAAGTATTATTGCTATTAATTTTTGGTAACATTGAAGTAAAAGTAAGTAAAACTGAGCTTTAAGTAAATAAAAAAATGTTACAAAAAGGTACACCATACAATTATACAAGCCAGAAGCTCAGCTATTAAATTTGAGCAAGTTTATACTGGCAGTTTTGTTCACAGAAAAATCCTTGTCACTTGATTTTTCATTATTAAGTACCACAATAGTGTTGAGTTAAAACTTTATATTAGAAATAATTTCTAATTATTATTACAATAAAATTTAATCAGAATAATAAACTGAAAAATAAGCAAAGCTCATATTATTTTGAATCTCAAAGATAAAAGTCTTTAATGTTTGTTTTTTAATCTTTTTTGATCAACATAAGGCTGAGATATTCATACTTGCAAACATTATAACACACAAGCATAAAAATACTGTTTCATTAAAATTATTACGATTATTTAAAAGTCTTACAGTAGACATGTAAAAAGTATAGTTATTGTCACATAAATACTCACTTTTCATTTTAAGTAAACATTATTATCATTTAACCTAAAACCAACTTATTAGAAAGAAAACAATGAATTAGAAAACTATAGATCTTTCATTCCTACAAATAGTATGCTTACAATAGCATATTCCATAAGTTTATTACATTATTGAATTAAATAAATGCATTTTATAAACAGTTTTAGATTTGATATTGAACTTCCATCTAATTATAAATGATACAGTATAATAAAATGTCAATCAATATAAAAAAGTATGTAAGTTGGTTCTACGACCACATAGCGCTGAATCACATTATGTCTTTTATTATTCTTAACTATGTCTGGAGTTAAAAAGTTTTTCTGTAAATACAGAGATTGCATTACTGGATAGTACTTGCATAAATCGGTATTTGCTTAAATGCCACAGAACAGTGATTATAAAATCATAAATACAAAAATATCCGAGAAAAATAGTATTTTATTTATAAAATTTGCTTGTTGGTCAATGTTTTTAAATGCACAACATCCAATAAAGGTAAAGTATTGAACCAATGTTAAAGGTGTTTTATAACCACTTATATAAATGTAGCTCAAAGAGAAGAAAATAAGTGTGTAATCTTAAAATACTTTCTTTGATTAAAATATTTGTTGAGCCACCATTACTGACAACACAATCTGATGAACTTATCAATTTATGATTAGTGTTCATGTTGTAAGTAATTCCTTAACAAAATGTGGAAGTAACAAAGTTTATTCAACACTTTTTACGAACGGAAATTAAAAAAAAAAAACTCTTTTCAATACTATACAAATAATGTTAATTAATAACATGTGATTCAATCAGGAGACTCAACTGGGTAGGAGGCAATGTGTTTACGATAAACAGTTCTTGAAAACAAAATCAAATAATTATTTATATAAAACACGCAAAATTGTACAATACGCTTATTATATTTGCAAAATATGTAATTTAGTTTAACAGCTTACCTCTAAATTCATCTTTGTCTTAAACAATAAATATATTACACAACATAGTTCATGTATTCAATTGCATTTAATAGAAAAAGCTTTGTTGTAAATGAAACTATTAAAACTACTAACATCTATAAATAAATAAAATAAATAAAAATAATTTTCCTTTGTAGAATAATTTAATATTTTTGCTAATTAACTCTTAAGTAACAAATTTTTAACTCTTAAGAGCAATAGACAGTTCTCACAATAACAATAATCAAACTAAACAATTTAACCATCATGTAATTTAAAAGTTATTTAGTTGAGACTGTAAAAGTTGAGGTTATGGTTTTCATCACACTTGTGGTGGTTCCAAGACAGTAAATAATTGGACACAGTTGGCCAATTATTGTTTGATAATGAAATGAAATCTTGATGAAGAGTATGAGCAGAAAATAAATGAACATCACATTGAATTATTTTACTATCACTGGTATAAATGAATAAAACATTTTCCAATATAACTTTTATTTTTGCGCAAGGCCTTTCGGAATCAATTATTCTATCACCAGGCACTTCACAAAATAAACCTTTTTTCCAATGCTCCAAGATTCTACATCACATTGAATATTTGGTTTGGGTACGAATATACAAACAGCGATGCAATGCAAAATGATCATATATGTTCATTTGGAATAATATATACAGATTGAATTGCATCACACTCTTCCGTACTTTATTGCACGTGTTAAAATGTATTCGACAGTTTCGTGTTTTGCATGTTATATTACAATAATAACTAGTTGATTCTACCCTCAACATACCAAATACAACAAGTCTTTATAATCATTTAAAATAATTACACACATAACACTAATTTAGAAAAATTTTGGCTGAATATTTTACAAAATGAATAACCATGACCACTAAAACTGTTTTATTGATTTCCACAAAAAGCTCAATTATTACTTTCCACTATTAAAACGTATAGTTTCAAGTACTGACAATTGTTAAATATAACAAGAGTTGGATGTTATTTTGCTAATGTTATGCTGTTAATCAACAGCTTAGTAAGTGAATGGAATAAATAACACATTAAACAATGAGCTATATATATATATATATATATATATATATATATATATATATATATATATATATATATATATATATATATATATATACAGGGTGAGTTTTTTAAAGTGATCCAATAGCTAACTTTTTAATTACATGACTTAGCACCACACTTTAAATTCGGAACTTGCTCAATTTTAAGTTTCACTCAGGAATACACTTTCAAAGTTTTTCTATATCTCTAATAGTTCAGGAGCTAGGTGGACTGGAAGTTTTCGGATTTTTTCGGACTGATGGTGAAAACTTTCAGTCCACGTAGCTCCTGAACCATTAGAGATATAGAAAAACTTTCAGAAGCAAAAATGTCTTATTTTGTAGAGTAGAATCTAAAAACAACATAAAATACAGGGTGTTCCGTAAAAGATTTTAAAGTTGGGCGCCATATTGGAAAAAAATTATGAAAACTTCCAGTCCACGTAGCTCCTGAACTATTAGAAATATGGAAAAACTCTCAAGTACAAAAAGGTTTTATTTTTTAGAGTAGAATCTAAAAACAACATAAAATACAGGGTGTTCCATAAAAGATTTTAAAGTTGGCCACCATATTGGAAAATGGCGGCCATCTTCAAAAAATTTGAAAGTGTATTCCTGAGTGAAACTTAAAATTGAGCAAGTTCCAAATTTAAAGTGTGGTGCTAAATCATGTAATTAAAAAGTATATATATATACTTATATATATATATATACTTGGTGGATAATCTCAAACATATACCAAATACATTAATTTTATGTTGTATATGTATTTTGATATTTCATTATTTTAACATTCACTTCTATTAACTCTGAACTGTGTTTATTTACAACAGGACAAGTAGAATCATGCTTAAGGATAACAGAACCAAAAACCAAAATTTTATTCTCTTTCAATTCTGCTATTACGAGAAAATCATCATGGTTCAAAAACTTCTCTAAGTTGGAATAAAATGTTAACATTATCAACACTCTACACTACATTCTGTGGTAAGTTCAACTAGTGTTAGACTAAAACAATTGATAAAAAAATCATGTAGAATTATAGAAAGAAAAACCTTTTTAAAAGAGTAGTGATGTTTAGAAAATAAATATTCCAAATGAACCTACATTATTTTTAGAATTCAAAATTTATTACATCACCACAAGAATGATTAATTCCCTTAATAATTTACTTGTCCTAACATTTATTTTACCTTAAACAATGCTTGTTTGATTGTAACAGTTTTGTTTTGTGGATTTATTAAAATATTATTGAGGAAAATTGTATTAAACTAATATTTGGTTACTTACAATAAAGTTTTAAATTAAATTAAATGATTATTTCATTTCTCAAGAAAAAGGACTCTTCAGTTAAAGTAGCTGTTATGCAATACTAATAAACTAACGACAGAGACAATTGCAACTGTAAACACTAACATTGGAAAATAAGAGGAAAAGATTAAGCTTCCTCACTAAACACGATACAACGAGAGAAGATGTAACACACGTCAGACTACTTAATGTCAACAGAAGACTAATAGCATACCGTAACATAAAGTAAGAGTAACGTAGTACATAAGCTAAGCAAGAACGGTCCCTAGTTAGACTAGACGGTACGGTGGAGTCTACTTCTTACCGTATCCCAGTCCTTGTAGAAACAGCCGTAAAGCCTCGCTCACTTTGTTCGGTTGTTCCTCCAGGACCATGCCACAATCAGAGATCTGCAAGTCATATTTGATAGTTACACGAGAAATATTGAAAGAAACAAGAATGCTCTCAACATCCTGCTGACGAGATTTAGAATTTGATTTAATATACTTATCGTGTTAAATTACAACAGGTTTTTAACACAATAAACATTAATAGTATATCAAACTATCCATATTTAATAAACATCTTACAAAACAATTTTTACACATCTGAAAAAAATATTAATCCGTTTATATAAAAATATTAATTGATAGTGAAATGAATTTATTTTTACTAAAACATATTTACAATCTAGTTTTAATAAGTGTATTAATAATATACCTTATGCTTGGTATTTTAAATAATAAACATAAAATAAAGAGATCTTGGTATTGTTAACAAACAATACAAAGAGTACTTGATGCTAGTTATTACCCTATTCCTAAAATGGGAGAGGGAACAGAGTTCACAAATCAAATACAAAATACAAATATATAAAAATTAAATGTTAAATTTAGTTTTAGTTCTTGAAAGCTTCAACAGTTTTTTCTAGCTTTGCTATATGTGTAAAAATGTTTTGTGACAATAAAGAAATAAATGAATCGAAATAAAAATACAAATACAAATAGGCACATAACATTTAATTACATATTACAAGGATAGAGAAAAAAGGTGTTTTTTTTTTTCAAAAAATCATGGGTGTTATTACTACAGTTAACCATACAGTTAAAAATTATAATGTGGAAAAAAATTGTTATGGATTACTCGAGTACAAATCCTTAGGTAACCAAAAATATTAGTAACTGGCTCCATGATCACCTGCATCACTGTGATCCAATTAAAGAGGATAGATAAACTGTAGCTCCAAAACAATTTATTTATGTACTACTTAGACACATATAAAAGACATGAATTATGAAAACCAAATAGAATAAAGAAGGAAGTGGAATTATCTTTGAGGAGCAGAATTTTGATTAAAAAAGACATGATAAGGAATAAGACAAATTAGAGTTTTATATAATGAGTCCTATCAAAAAACTTGATAAGGCATATAATGAATTGTTTTGAGGTATAAAACAAAAGAGGGTGCTTCAGTGAGAGATACAGGCCAAAGTTCTAGTGTTATAGAATAGGGGAAGTGTGTGTGGGGAAAGAAGAAGAACAAAGTATAGTGGAAGGACAGTGAGCCAAGCAGACAAGATGATGATAACTCTTTGTCACTGAATCGCAACTATCAAGAGCTGCTTATGAAATTTCTTATTGTCTGAAGTGTTACCAGACCTTCCTTACCTTCATCCACGACGAGTTGGTGGGGTCCAGTCGGCTGTTGAGTGTCACAGTCTCCTCCATGTGAGGACTCAGAGCTCCAGAGATGTTGAGCACAGGCATGCTAAGAGTTGCTCCGTTCCGGGTCATGTTAAGGTCCGACCTTCTCACGTAACTGTCGATGAACATAGCCAAGTTCCCGGGATTGATGAAACGCTCAAAGTATGTCCGATAGACTTGCACCAAATCATGGTTCCTCTCTTCCGTCCCCTGCATTCAGAACGTTTTTTAATTATCTGTTTCCTAAGTTGTTATATATTATGTACTACAGTACAAAAATGTATAGTATGAAAAGTATCAATCAATTTAACAATTAGTTTCAACTACACTACCACTGACTGTTATGAACTAAACTCAACTCACCCTTCCGAAATGATGCCACATTAAGTAATCCAACACTCCTTGCGTCATTCCTTTTGACTTCAGGTAGCGTGCGTTTATTTTCTGATAACCCCACTCAATCCAACCAGCCTGCGTTGATACTACGTTGATTAGACAGAGAGCCTCGACCTGAACACAATTAGAATATTTCATCTCTTTATTGAAGTAACGAATTTGATCACACATCTGAGATTGATTTCAACAGAATATCCATAAGAGAGTACAAGAACGTATCATATACAATTTTAGCCTGAATATCACAAACTTGTATGTAAAACTACTTATTTTTATTTTCCAAATGATCCTTAGTCTGTATAAAAACATTAGCAAATAGTAATAATACAGGATATGTTCACAATACATTGAAAGGATCGATCACGTTGTAAAATTTTGTGTATTTCTCTATCTTCCCTCTCTTAATCTTAAAATGAAGCAATAATGATGTATTTAGGAAAAGCTTTTCATTTCCATTTCAGCAGAAAGTAACTGATGATAAATGTACCAATTTTATTAATTCTTTAAGGTTGCATTAATAACTTATTTTAACCACTTTAATTTTATAAAAATGAATTTTACATTGTGACAGAGCAAAGTGGTTAATTTATGTATACAATATTATAATCACAAAACAGTGACACTACTACATGAAAGTGAAATACTTTAACTGAAACATATTGAGAAGACTATGCCTGGTTTAACTCTTTAACTGCCAAAAACCAATGTGATATTCTAAAAGATATGTTTGTATTAATGTACTACTACCATGAGTCGTCCACTATGCAGATAAAGACATTACCTTGTTCGGATGGTTGAGAGCGTACCTGGCTGGAATGTTACCATCTGCTCTCACACCCAGTCCTATGTGATTATATTAACCCTTTAAGGAGTATGGACGTCATATGACATCTTCCTTTGATAGTCTAAAATGAGTAATGGATGAAATAAAAAAAAATACCAAAAGGAGTACAAAATTATCTTAATAAAAAATGACTACGTCTTCTACAAGTCAATATTTCAGTACTTTTTTCAAAATCAAATGTCTTATTTCCTCACTACGGCAGACTCAATCAGTAGGTATTGTCTGCCATTTGGACAACAGTAACAAACTAGATGGTTGTTTAACAAATATGTCACTCTCACAAGATAAATATGGCCACAGTATGCAGTATACAAGGAATGGCTAGTATAACATGGCAGCATATTCTGATATCAAAGTGATGTGCGCTTCTACCAGGTGTCTACTGCGACCTGGTGGTAAAATCAGATTACAAGTAAATGCGAGCACAAACATGGAAGCTAAGTATGTTGCCGATGGAACCACTTTACAGACTAATCTACCTAAAAAAGCCCTTGAGGCTTAAGTGCATGGCAGTAGGCCGCCCCAAGGGGAAAAAAAAATCTACCTAAAGGTAATCAGTAATAGCAATGCATTTACGGTAATACAAAAATACAGAGGCTAAACGTCATATGACGTCCGTACTCCTTTGGGTCACTATAAGAATATATGTCATATGACATCCTTACTCATTATGTAGCATTTACACACACTCCTTAAAGGGTTAATGTAGCCTACTACTACCATGAGTCGTCCACTATGCAGATAAAGATGTTACCTTGTTCGGATGGTTGAGAGCAAACCTGGCTAGAATGTTACCACCAACTCTCACACCCAGTCCTATGTGATTATATTAATGTACTACTACCATGAGTTGTCCACTATGCAGATAAAGACGTTACCTTGTTCGGATGGTTGAGAGCGAACCTGGCTAGAATGTTACCGCCTGCTCCCACACCAAGTCCTATGATCGAGTTGAGCCCAAAGTGACCCAGTACGAAGTTCAGCTGGTTAGCTAGCTCATCCATTGTTGGGTACTCGTAACTGAAATGTAACATGATAATTTGAATAACAAATTATTTTTTTTGGCAATGATCTCTGATTGCTTAGGAGAGGTAATGGCGGTTGACAAGAAATTGTCAATCAAACTTGCCCAATATACTCCATCAACATACTATTGTGATTTATGCACAGGACTAATAAATAAGCTAACAAAAGCTAGATTACCATTTTTTAGCATGCATGTGACATATGAAGATGTACATTGCAAGGGCTAAAGTGGACTCATTCAGATTTTTTTGTTTGTTATTGTCTTGTCTGCCAGTGGATTGTTTATTATATTTTGTTTTAAAAATGTAGTATCATTCCATCATTTTATATTTGTATATAGTTTACATTTAAAAAAATAAATAAAATGTCCTTTCAGTTAGATACTACAAATAGTTTGATAAAATAAGTCATAGACAGTATTCATATCATTCATACCCCAATCGTATGAAAATGGTTAATAAAATGTTAAATTATTACAGAAAGTAATTTTTTAAATTTTCAGTAATGAATTGTGAAGTTTATTTGATCACTACTATTCTGTGTACAAAAACATAGAATCTCTATATACGAGGGCTGTTCAGAAAGTAACCTCCGGTCGATTGAAAAAAATACACCAAGTTAAGTAAAAATATTTTAATATATACATCTTACAACTACATCTTTGCACTATTTTTCGACATAGTCTCCATCACGATTGAGGCACTTATCGTATCTCTTCACAAGCTTTGAAATTCCTTCTGCATAAAAATCACCCGCCTGTGCCTTGAGCCAGCCTGTGACCGCATCTTTGAGCTCTTCGTCGTCATCAAACCGCTGGGACCCGAGCCATTTCTTCATATGCATGAAGAGGTGATAGTCGCTTGGCGCCAGATCTGGGCTGTAAGGTGGATGGTTGAAAACGTCCCACTTGAAGGACTTAAGAAGGGCTGTTGTTCTGCAAGCAGAGTGAGGACGGGCGTTATCGTGCAAAAAAACGATACCGGAAGTCAGCATACCACGGCGTTTGTTCTGTATAGCCCGTCGTAATGTTTTTAGTGTTTCACAGTACACGTCTTGATTAATGGTCGTCCCACGTTCCATGAATTCAACCAACAACACCCCTTTGGCATCCCAAAACACCGTTGCCATCAGTTTTCTGGCAGAAAAATCTTGCCGGGCTTTTTTTGGTTTGGTAGGCGAATCTAAATGTGCCCACATCTTTGATTGTTCTTTTGTCTCAGGGTTTACGTACTTAATCCAGGTTTCGTCACCGGTCACGATTCTGTTTAACAATGGTTCTCCTTCGTCCGCATAACGTGACAGAAAGTCTAATGCAGAGGCCATTCTTTGAGTTTTGTGGTGGTCGGTAAGAATTTTGGGCACCCATCGTGCACATAACTTACGGTAACCCAATCTTGCTGTCACTATCTCGTACAAAAGAGTCTTAGAAATCTGTGGAAAATCAGTAGACAACTCCGCCATTGTGAAACGTCGATTTTCACGAACTTTTGCATCAACTGTCTGAACGAGTTCGTCAGTCACCAAGGATGGTCTACCACTCCTCTCTTCATCATGAACGTTTTCTCGTCCACTTTTAAATAAACGTACCCATTCACGGACAACTCCTTCACTCATAACTTGTGGTCCGTACACGGCACAAAGCTCACGATGAATAGCTGCTGCAGAGTATCCTTTGGCTGTAAAAAACTGTATAACAGCACGCACTTCACATTTGGCGGTATTTTCTATTGCAGCACACATTTCAAACTGCCACAAAAAACTAAACTAGCGCAGGTACGATGTTCACTCGACTACAGCTTGATGCCGACTGACCTGCTTAGTGCGTGAATGCACAGATGGCGCGCTACTCCCCTCCACTACCCGCACTGTGACCAACCGGAGGTTACTTTCTGAACAGCCCTCGTATAAAAGGTAAAGCTATTCATGATAAATTCTCCAACTTTCCAATATTTCAGAAAGTTAAAATTTGGCACACCTCATGAACTAAATAGAAAGACTAAAGTTATTACATACAGATCAAACACCAATAGGGGTTTTAATGGGGTTTCAATGCTTAGAAGAACTATACTTTTGTTTTCCAACTTCTTAATGTTCTAGAGAGATGAAATTTGAGACATTGCCTCATGACATTTGCCTCATGAGTTAAATAGAAAATCAAATGAAAGTCCAACATCCATAGAGGTTGATTTGGGGTTGCAATCCCTAGAAACACTGTATTTTGTTTTTGAATTCACCAATGTCCTACAATGAAGAAATTTGACACACACATGCTCTCAAAAGATGTAATTAAGATTAATTTCCATTAGGTTTAAATGTGGTTGCTTCTAGGAAAACTACAGGTTTTGTTTTTATGACTTTTCAATTTCATAGAAAGATGAAAGTTTACTCACTTGTCCCACATCACCTACATAGAGAGACAAAATAATTTTCATGATGATCAACCACCGATAGGAGTTGAAACTCTTAGAAGAAGAACAATACTTTTGGGTTTATAACTTTATATTAGCTATATTATTGTTTTTCAAACTTCCCAATATCCCAGAGAGATGAAATTTAAAACACAAGTGCCTCATAAGTTAAATATAATTTAAATGAAATTTAATACTAGTCAAACACCCACAGGGAATGATCTGGGGTTACAGTCCTTAGAAGTAATATATTATGTTTTTCAACTCTCTGGTGTCCTACATTGAATAACACACAGGTACCTATTATGTTATCGACAAAAAAATATTTATTATACAGATCAATCATCTATAGGGTTTGAAATGGAATTGCAACTCTTAAAAGAATTTGTTTACTTTTTACGACTTCCCAATTTTGAAGAAAAATGAAATCTGACTATGGCGTGCAATGCAATAATATTATTGAACCAAACCAGAAATGCTTCTTCACACACTAAACCTAAAATAAAAGCCAGTGGAAAATTGGTTTACCTCTAGAACCTCATAGCAATTAACACTGACATAATATGTACTACAAACATTTTAAACAATAAATAAATTTTTAAACAGAACTTTCTAACCTGCTGTAACAAAATAAAATCTGACGATTGTACTGTTCTCTAAGAATATGTTCAATAAAGAATTATAAAAAATAATAAAACATATCTACTTCCAACTCAAAATTGTTATTCTATTTATTATATTCCATCAATCTACATCTAATGTGGCTCTACTTAGATAACTAAGGACAGTATTCCTCTATTCTGGCCTTTAATATTTCAAGTGTTACTGAAATTTTATTGTTGATCTCCGACTTCAGTTCCTCAATATATTGCTCTTTAACTTAAATTTTTGTTATTCTGAAATTGATCAGAAGATTGGAATATTTTGCAGTGACAATCAATATCTTATGAGAGTGTTTATTATGGTGTTATATGACATATCTGTTATTCAATAGTAAAATCCATGGATAACTGCTAGTATATCATATATTGCTATAACATAATAATATATGTACAAATATATTACTAAAACTATTATAATCAAACTTCATACAGCATCCATACAGTTTTTATATTTATGCGTATTGCAGATTTTTCTAAAACTAGTCACGACTTATCGCAAATTTCAATCTTTTTTTACAATAACTTTGTTTAATAAGCATAGTTTCCCCAAAACTTTTAGTTTTTTTCAAAACATTTGCACATTATAAAAAGTTTATAAAATTATGTTAATGATCTACTTACTACTCAAATGTAGAATATTATTGTTTTTAATTTTGACAAAAAAAATGTTATACTGTAATAATAATTTCCCCTAATTGGGCTTATATTATATATGTTAGAATTGCAATATACTTACAATTTTAGTAAATTACAATATACTTTGTGCAAAGCTCTAAAATATGCTGATACTAAACGAAAGAATGACTGACATTTCTAGAGTTAACTGACCTGAAATCTACAGCAACTAAAGTTGATCAGATTTAATTTTAATTCAATGTAGTTCTGATATGAGTAAACAAAGAATTGAGTTTTGATATACATTAACATGTTCTTAACAAACCCATATCGAGTAGGGATTATTGTGTAGTGGTGTCTGCAGGCTTATGGAAACAATATATAACAAGCACAAAGAAGCTGCAAGTGCTGTTGTAACAGTATCTGGTTCTAACCAGTTATATCCAGTATGAGTTCTTACATTATGACACAGGTATCTGTTTACAATCTGTCAATTGCTGTTATAACTTCCCGTAAATCCTCACTTTATCTCAATACTGGATGTAAATTGAGCCTTACTGATTTTTATTACCTTACTTATCATAATAAATAAAAACACATAATGAAATTATTATCATTCACATATCTCTAACTGTCGGGTAACGACTGTTGTGAATCGTAATGCTGTGATTCGAATAACAAGAACTCTCACACCCCTTCACACATTTGTGTTCTTCTTTAACACACTTTGTGCCCATTTAAACAATTCACCTCCAGCAAGCAAGAAGGAGATGATAAGACTACAGACATTTGCCATTTTGTTACAAGAAAAAAAAAAAAAACATCTCAAGGACTATTATCGTCTCCTTTCTTCAGGTTTAAAATACTAAAACATAATGTTAAGCTTATAGAAAAATCAAATTAAGTTCTTAATTTTGTTATTTTGTTCAAATCATACACTGAAAAAAGATTAACCTTATACCCAAAAGAGAATATGTAAATGAATAGCTAATTATTTTGAATTAATCCTTACTGTGCTGACATCTGGAATGACTCAACCTAATAACTACTCGCAGCTTACTATATCAAACGTGATGATGGATGATGTGAAAAGGCACAGAAATAGATGGACGGGCAATGAACGACTGATGGCACAGGGACACACAATTACTAAATGCGGACGTGAGAATCCTCTATTTCTTTAAGCAGGAATATGCTTCTAATAAACTGAAGCTAATATAAATTAGCTGTAAGAATTATGTCAGGATAAAAATAGCTTTTTGTTATTGGTAATGTCAGAAAAAAATTTCCTCCCCCCCCCCCTCGAGGGAAAGAGATGGTAGTCTCTGCACGTAATCCTAAAAGGACCTTTGCTCCTCACTTACTTATGTTTGTGCCCTAACAATTTGACTTTTACAGTAGCCAATCAAATTTCAGGGCTCCTGTTCTCTGATGTCCTTGTGGCTGAGAAGGTATGCCCTTAGGAATATTTTCCTACTTTTAGATATGGTGGGACAGTTTAACCATATGTGTTTCGCTGATTCTTCTGCTTCTCCGCTGAGTCAACATTCATCAGTCTGACTAAGACCCACCTTCATAAGATGGTTTCTATGGGGGCCATGTCCTGTTGACATCGCTTATATCAATCTTATATCCTCCTTACTTTGTTCTACGAGAGATGCCCATCCTTTAGCATAAGGAGAGTTAGACATTTTTTGTTGTCTTAATCCTCAGGCCCTATTCCAGTTACAGAATCTAATCCCCTTTTCCCAATCTTTTGTGAGAGCTTTGCTGTAGGAGAAAGTTACTCCACAGCCTGGCTCAGACCCTATCATTAGGGATTCTGTACCTATCCCTATATTCTGAGCGAGGGTATCTGCTTTTTCTTTTCCATGAATGCTCTCATGGCCCGGCACCAAACCTAGTGCAACTGTTCTTCTTTGCCAGTTCCACTAGAACATTCTTGCATTCCCAAACTGCTTTCGAGTCAAACGTGCAGGCGTCAAGTGCGTTTTTGTGCAGCCTGGCTATCAGACAGGATTAAGTGTTCTGATCCTTTTGGCCTCATTTGTATGAGTATTATGGTGCATGATTCTATTAAGAAAGACTTAATTAATATCAAAGAAACATGATGATAAAAAAGAAAAAAGATGTCAAAAAAGTGCAACAATTCTGAAACATTAAAACTGGAACAATGCTTACTTGCACATTTTTTATTGATTGAAGAATGATTTGGACACTGGTTTAATAATTTAAATTCAGGCAATAAGACATCATGATTTGATATTCTAAATTTCCTACACATTTTCTGTCCTAAAAGTAATTTGAGGTAATACTAAGTAACAACTTACTCATCAGGTAGTGGATGTGCTCCCTCCTCCTGGCCTGGAGCATTGACATGGTACACACTGAAGTTCTCCAAAAGCATTCTCATATCGCTGTAGTTGAAGAATGCTTGGAAACTGGCTACGTCTAGAAAAAGGAATTAGAATATAGTTATATTTAATAATATAATGATATGTATTTTTTGTATAGCATATTATCCTTTTGGAATGAACTGCTTTATGGGTAGTTTGATAAATGTTCCAAGAAAAAATGTCATATGCTAGCAGTTTTTCCAATTTTGTACACCTGGTTTAAAAATATGTAAATACATTTAACACAGTATGATATAATAATTATACAACTTCTACAAAATAAGGTAAACGTTTTTGTGACGTTAATGATGACCTAAAGATTAGTAAACTTTATTTCTTACAACAATTGTTTTTTAACCATTACATCTGCGAAAACAGGCATATAAGAAAAAATTATTCAACATATAAAAATCCTCTAATAGATAAATGTTGATAATACATAATAAATTATTAGATTTGTTCAAATATAAAATTGACTACAGTTAACACTCCTAGTTATTACCCAGGCTGTCTTGCATGTCTTGTGCTGCAGTGGAGAGGTTAGTTATTAGATGTGAAATTATTAAAAAAAAATTAATATAAAAGATTTTTGTAGACTATAAAACTTAGATGACTCAGTTAATTAATCTTTGACAACAATCTTCACTAATAGTATAAATAGCCATTTAACTATTTATAATATGTGATAAATTTAAACACTCCCATAAAATGTACTTATTATTGCAGTGTTTATAAGCAAACTAATAACATACAATAATAAAGAAGCTACTATAGTGCATATATAATAATGTTAACACAACTATAGATTAAAATAAAATGTTTGACATGTAATACATTCGCTAATTAGCTGACATATTTTGAAATGATAATAAATTTGCTTACACAATAGGTTCAGCAATAAGTTTTGTTTGTTTTGTTTTGTTCATCTTTGATTAGGCATTTCTTCGTCACAACAATTTACAGTTTAATTTGATGCAAACAGTTTAATAATTGTTGATCAAAATCATTATTAATTTAAAAGAAATCACATAGTGACTGAATCAATCTCATATTTATTTTTACAATAGTAACCGAGATAGTATATATTTACCCCAAAATTACACAGCTCCTTCTAATCACAATTCGGGAACGTATTTAACTTTGTTAATCTTTCTTTGTCTATACAAAATTTGCTGAAAATCTTGAAAAATAGAGAATCATTTCTAAAATCAATCAACGATACAATAACAAAAGGAACATAACACAAAGTTTGTATTTAACATAATAATGTATATAAGCTTGAAAACAAAACAAGGAATGGTTGTGACAGCTGTGAAACACAGTTGAGTAACTTCAGATACAAGCATTTGCAAGTTTGTTACCAGAAACTTCTGTGTTTCAACAATAATAGTTTGTACAAAAATTGTGAATTGAAGGAGGAGTTTTGAGGGAATTCATAAACAGAATAAGAAAACGAGTTGTATAAAAAGTACTGATCTACAATCAAAGCAGTAGTCAAACCGGTTTTTAAGATCATTTGTCTGGGGTCCATGATAACCCAAGGTTACTGTTCTGGAGAGTCAATCTACGGTCAGTATACGCCAAATCGTGACTCTAGAAACCAGCACTCTGTAGGAAATCTATGGCACTGAACCCTTACCTTGGTCTCACACTTCTAAACTAGTACTGTCTATTGTAGGTTATGAATATAGATGTATATATACCACCAGATTTGATCTACAAGTATAAGTACAAAGTAATTAAATTGTAAGTTTATGAATTTTCCAAACCAAAGTTTTTTTTTGTAATGGTGGGTTATCTTTTTGGTTTCAGCTTTTTGTGTTGTTTATTTCATTGCATTGAATATAGGCTAATTATTTATGAGACGGCAAACAAATCAATATTTCTAATTTCAAATTCGCTGTCTTGGATATGACTTGTCCATGATGATGGTTCGGTTTTATATTAACAATTGATGAACAAAACTGATTTTATAATGATTGGGTGTGAGATATAAAATAATGTGAATATAACATTTTAAAACTTGGAATTAATATAGCTATTGTTAATTTACACCACCTTTATCAAGAGAACAATATTAGAAATAAAACTTATTGTTTTAGGAGTGATAAGATAAGGAACAGCCCAGGTGGAGGTGGTTGATGCGGCTGAATCCCCACTCCACATCCCCTACCTGTACAATAGCAGTTTTACTTGAATGGAAACTTGCTGATCCATCTATATATATATATATATATATATATATATATATATATATATATATATATATATAGACGCAAGATGCAATAAACAAACATATTTTACCACAAACAAATATACCTGTATTTATCATTTAATGAAATTGTGAGTTATTTTAAATCTGCCACCATCTACTGTCAGCTTCCATTTGTTAAGTTTAAGAATTTTCATAAAAGTAAATATAGTATTTTGTTAATGTTATACCTATCAGAACATCATAGATAGGGACATGGTTTCATACACATTAATAAATCTATGACAAGGACATAATATATGCAGGAAACATAGTTTTATTTCAATCCATGTAAAAATTACTTCAGTTTTGGTACAACAAACCATGTTGTTTGGCTTCCAAACATTGTACACCTATAGTACATATTTAGAAAAAAAGGCGAATGAACTCTCTCATGAAATACAAAATGAGTTTGCCCCTTCCCCTAACTCAAATCCTTTACACAATGGTACTAACAATTGAGGCCAAGGTCGTGGTAGGTGAGGATGGCTGGCTTAGAACGGTTGCCCTGGACCGCCACCAGCACCGTGCCTCGGTCCGTGTCCACGCGTACCTCCTCCACACTGGGATCGTCCCTACTGAGCGACCGCACGGCGGGGAACTGGAGCTGGATGTTGCGCAACTCTATGTCGTCCATGCTGTCTGACGGCATTGTGCTGTAAACATCATACCACACACTCAGTCACACAAACATTAACACATATCATAATCAAGAAGTAGGCCTATACGAGTTACTAAGTGATGAAGTATTCCAACATTGTGTCTTATATTGATTCTACTAAACATGAAATTAATCCGTTAATCATCAATTAAGTTGCATGATTCAACAATTCATTCTGCACCTCATGATTCTCGTTTAATTGCAACAAAAAGATGGCAATTTTAGACACAGACTACAAATTCTATAGACTATAGATATACCTGCACTTCAGTAGCGGGGCAAGTCAATTTAATGGTCAGAATTCCGTCCCTAATGAGATACAAATTGTGCCGATGGCCACTTGTTAACCCAATATTTTGTTAGCGGGAGAAACCAGACTCTCACTCAACGAAAGGTCTTTACTAACCTTTTCAGATATTATTCCTGGACCAAAGATAAACAAAAATTTCAAATTCAAACTTTCGAAAACTTTAATAATTTAGGCAAACAGCCGACTTTTTGTTTTTCAGATTTAATTATTTTTTATATAAGAATAACTAGTTGTAAAAAGTTGAAATTTGGTATAATAATTAACAAAAGAAAAACCTAATACCAGAAAAAATAATATTTTTTTCCCCAAAATGTATCTCCAAAACGAAGGCTTCTTAAAAATTTAAACGTAAATATCTTAAACAGGATATGATAAAAAGTGACAGTTATTACAGTTATTATTTTAGTTGTATAATTGAATTAAAACTCAAACGATGCCAAGTGTTAAGAAATCGGTTGAGAAATATGGGAGATAATTCGATTTTAAAAATCCATGTAATAAAACAACATCAACCGTCATTATGTGACAGCACTGCTCGTGAGCACCATTAATCAGCTGTTTTAATTTTAGCTAATTATAACATTACATTGTTGGATTGTGACCACAATATCCTTACCAGTGTTGTAGGTATATAAAATGTGCCTCAAGAATTTCAAAACTAATATATGACTGACTGGCAAACAATCCTTTTTACTCGGTTATGAGTTTCAGGAGTTTTAGAATTTGACTTTAACTTAATTAATATAATAGTGTAACTATCTCAGTTTTAGTGTAGTTTGAAATATTATAAAGAATATTGTAGTGATTTGAAAATGTTTATTTCATTTTAACAAGCGGTCAATGGCGATAAAGTATTTGTGTTTGTAGTATTTTCTTTCAGAGTTAGATTAAACATCCTGCTCGTTTGTACTAACGCTCCAAAGTACTGACTGCATCCTTATACTGTACGTGATTCAACCCGCTTCAGTGATAAGAATTGCTCGGTTCGGAGAGAATCACTGGCGCGCAGCTAAGGTCACGTCTGATGGCAAGTGGTACAAACAACACGAACTGACCATCAGTGCAGCTGGTATATAGCGTACCGTAATTAGCAGAATAAGAAGGGAAATTTACTTGCGCAATCCGAGGTGAACAGTTCTGATAAAACGTGCTTTAGTCAAGAAGCGATATGAACCTATGTCATTTATGACCCAAACTCATGACCAGTGGAAAGGAATTGAAGTATAAGGATAGATTATGTGTTAATTAATTGTTAGTGACAATGAAAAGGCGAAAAAATATTTATACCACTATTAAAATACTAAACCATAGGCTTATGCATAATTTAAAAATGAGAACATTCTAATCCAGTATTGGCTACAGCAAATAAAATATTTAAAATTAAAGAAAATGTTGGTTATTTCTCAAACATATATTTCCTTTCAAACATTTTTTTGTTTTAAGATAATAATAAATAAAATTATAACTAAAGTAACATCACTGAAATGAAACAAGATCGAATAAATACAATTTGCACTGAACAGAATACAGAAAAAGAGCAAGCAAACATGCTTTAGTGGTTCACATATACATACAACAATAAAAGCACTAACAGCAACTCTAATAAACCATCTACATTACCGTGTTAAGCAATTACAACAATACACATTCTATTACCTGCAACAGGTCGTACCTGTGGTCTTAAATCTTGAATTCATATTAACTTGATAGAAAAACATCAGGCGTTAATATTTTTATAAAACAGCATAGTGTTAACTGACTTGTAGCAATAATATGGCAAACATTAGCCATCGATGATGATGCTTGATTCAGTTAAAAATAAATCCATCTCTTGACAACGAGAAGAAATTGTAAAAGTGACTATGTAACCTATTACATTCATCACTTTGCTAACTAGTCTTCAGGCCTCACTTAACGGAGCAAATCCAGAAAATTAACGTTCATGAATATTTCTTATAGCATGTGGACCTTACAACTCGATAGTGAAACTAGAGGTCAGCAATAACAACTCTTTTCCAATATTATTTTTATTTATAGGACGAGGCCTTTTGAAATCAAAGGGGCTCCACAAATAAATATTTACATAATTTTTATTACCTATAACAATACTATATGGTGTCAATGCAAAGATTTGAAATTATTTTAGCCACAATTAAAAATTAGACAGGATAGCAGAAGCCTTGTCAACCTCCCATTCTACTAAACATTAAAACCGAATAGATGATCACGTTGATGTAAAAAAGATTCAACCAATAATAGATTCTTAAAAATAATAGTTGGGATTTAAAAACATATTTTTTACGTTATATGTTTATAACACTTTTGTTATAAACTTCACTTTCCCTTCTAAGGATTTAGATACAATCAGTACACCCAATATTCAACCAGTAAATTAAAATCGGTATTAAAAAGTTTCCATTAAGTTCTGAAGTCAAGATGAGCGTTTAGGCGTAATTAATGTAGGACGTCAGAGTTTTACGAAGTGTAGATATTAGCATACGTGTAAAGGTATACAATGACGAAGATTAATTGCCACTATGAAAGTACCGGTGAAGCAGTATACGTGAACGTATAATGCAGTTGTTCTGTTAATCGATGAGTCAAGGTCGACTTTGCTGCTCAGGCTTTGTTCTCGGATAATTACATACGCTTTCTGCTATACTGTGTTTGCGATTATTCGATAATTGTACAACTGCGACTCAATGTTGCGGCTGTTCTGCTTATTGATTAGTCAAGGTCGACTTTGCTGCTCTGGTTTTGTTCTCGGATAATTACATACGCTTTCTGCTATACTGTGTTTGCGATTATTCGATAATTGTACAACTGCGACTCAATGTTGCGGCTGTTCTGCTTATTGATTAGTCAAGGTCGACTTTGCTGCTCAGGCTTTGTTCTCGGATAATTACATACGCTTTCTGCTATACTGTGTTTGCGATTATTCGATAATTGTACAACTGCGACTCAATGTTGCGGCTGTTCTGCTTATTGATTAGTCAAGGTCGACTTTGCTGCTCTGGTTTTGTTCTCGGATAATTACATACGCTTTCTGCTATACTGTGTTTGCGATTATTCGATAATTGTACAACTGCGACTCAATGTTGCGGCTGTTCTGCTTATTGATTAGTCAAGGTCGACTTTGCTGCTCAGGCTTTGTTCTCGGATAATTACATACGCTTTCTGCTATACTGTGTTTGCGATTATTCGATAATTGTACAACTGCGACTCAATGTTGCGGCTGTTCTGCTTATCGATGAGTCAAGGTCGACTTTACTGCACTGGCCCTGTTCCTGGGTCATTTACATACGCTTTCTGCTATTCTGCGACTCATTGTTGCGACTCTTCTGCTAATCGACGAGTCAAGGTCGACTTTGCTGCTCTGGCTTTTGTCTCGGGTAATTACACACGCAGTTGCTGTACTGTGTTTGCGATTATTCGATAATTGTACAATTACGACTCAGTGTTGCGACTCTTCTGCTAATCGACTAGTCAAGGTTGACTTTGCTGCTCTGGCTTTGTCTCGGATAACGCTGTGGCGGTACTATGTTTGTGATTAATCGAAGTTGTACAGCTACGACTCAGTGTTGCTTGCGGCTGTTCTGCTAATCAATGACTCAGGGTCGGCTTTGCTGCACTGGCCCCTCCCCGCGTGATTACACACGCTTTATACTGTACTATGTTTGCGATTATTCGATAGTTGTACAACTGCGACTCAGTGTTGCTTGCGGCTGTTCTGCTACTCGATGAGTCAATGTCGACTTTGCTGCACTGGCCCTGTCCCCCGTGTGATTACACAAGCTTTCTGCTGTACTATGTTTGCGATTATTCGATAGTTGTACAACTGCGACTCAGTGTTGCTTGCGGCTGTTCTGCTAATCAATGAGTCAAGGTCGACTTTGCTGCACTGGCCCTGTCCCCCCGTGATTACACACGCTTTCTGCTGTACTATGTTTGCGATTATTCGATAGTTGTACAACTGCGACTCAGTGTTGCTTGCGGCTGTTCTGCTAATCAATGAGTCAAGGTCGACTTTGCTGCACTGGCCCTGTCCCCCGTGTGATTACACAAGCTTTCTGCTGTACTATGTTTGCGATTATTCGATAGTTGTACAACTGCGACTCAGTGTTGCTTGCGGCTGTTCTGCTAATCAATGACTCAGGGTCGGCTTTGCTGCGCTGGCCCCTCCCCGCGTGATTACACACGCTTTCTGCTGTACTATGTTTGCGATTATTCGATAGTTGTACAACTACTACTCTGTGTTGCGGCTGTTCTGCTAATCGATGAGTCAATGTCGACTTTGCTGCCCTGGTTGCTGTACTATGTTTGCGAGTATTCGATAGTTGTACAACTGTGACTCAGTGTTGCGGCTGTTCTGCTAATCGATGAGTCAATGTCGACTTTGCTGCCCTGGTTGCTGTACTATGTTTGCGATTATTCGATAGTTGTACGACTACAACTCAAAGTTCTCGTTCACTCAGTGGGGGGGGGGGGGGGGGCATGAGGACGCCTAGTTCGTCTGTTACTGTCACCGCCATTAGCCTACTGCTTAGTTTATTCCGGCGGCTCCGGTTGTTAACATTTTATGACCAGAATATTTATCTCGCATCATTTCACTACCGAATAGAAACTGTTTGGTGTCGTAATATGGGTGATAAAAATACTGTCAAATCGTCGGAGTTTATCGGGCTAACTTGCTATCAACCCAATTAGAAGTAACTTGCTTGCTACCAATACCGGCGTATTCAAGTACAAAATTCGCATATAAATATTGTTATATAAAATGTCAAATATATCAAGTTTTAAAGAAGGTTAGTGTTCAAGCAAAGTGTAAAATATTCTTTCCAAACATACAACATTTCGAAATTATCTATTAATCACATAGGTACACATTTCAATAGATCTTACCAGAATAATATACACGGGAAAACGAAAAACTGCAACCGCGGACAAAATGTGGGCCAGGGAGGTAGTGAACACATTACATTGGAACACGTTACTTCATTTTGTATAAAATAAAGCTAATATATTATGCAGAAAGAATTTCCCTCCCACCTGAAATATACGATTGTTTAACATTTAGATTTTAGAACAACGCGTTTGAATTTTATTTGGTATAGCTGCCATATTTGGATGCCAATATAAAGTGTATTAAACAGTAAAGAAACTTATTATTACAGTCTACGTATTATTTTATTGTAATACACATTGCAATAGTAAACAAAAAACTTTTGTTTATTCCTCCTCATATGAAAGGGCGTTAAAATTACAATGTTTTCTTACAACCGGGTATTGAATTGTGGCCACATTTAAATTGTAGAATAATGTTTGCTGCATCGATGCATAGCTATTATTGTATCGTATATTTCATAACTCCCAGCTCTTCCACTCAATTTTTACAATTATTGATCAGAACTTTCTAAATACTATAAAAAACCATCGATATACAACTTCCCAGAATGAAATGCAGTTAGAACCCGTTGTGCAAGTCTAGACAAAAACACTAACTGGAATCGTCTCGACTGCATTCTCTCGTTGTTTCTCACCGCTTCCAATTGATTTTATCATCAAATACATGAAGTTTGTATTGCCGAATCGTCTAGATTTGCCACAAGATTTGTACATTGAAGTCTGTCACCAGACGGCCAGACATATGTGCGAGTGCGACTGTCATCCTGAGATTTGAAACGTCTTTTAAAACATTACGACGTTTGAGATAACGGTTTACTAGTGTATGTGTATGACCATAGGTTTAAATCACAATTTAAGTTAGTCATAAGACATAAAATGTCTCCAATTAGGGTGCGGAGGCTGGGAGGGTGAAGCAGTGAGATAGTAAGTGGGGGGGAGGGAATAGGCACTGCACTACGAGTATACTACCAATGTAAAAATAGTAACAATGAAGTTTCGTTTTCCCTTTTTGATATTCCAGAAACGGATAATGACGTGGAATAAGTAAAACATAAGAAATGCATACAGTATGTAAATTTCACAAAAATAGTAGAAGGGACTCTCGTCCCCTTCAAATAAAGAGGGAAGCACTTCATTAGAGCACGGCAGACCTCTAGCGTGTTTTAAGCCAGCCCAGTCAAGAACAATTCCACCAATTGGCCATAAATTACCGCCGTCCCATACAAACGACCTCGTGTACTGTATAACCTGCCAATATTTGAGCCCCGTGTTTGCCTGGTCTGTGTCACCCAATTACTTTACTTCAGCTCCTGCCTTATGTAAATTTGTAAAAACATTTGAAAAATAAGAACGAAATAGATGTACTATTTAAATTTAACGTAATTACTATTATTTTTACGTATAATGTATATTTTCATCATTAAAATATCAATATTAGTCTTCATGTCAGTTGATAAACAAAACAAAACTATGGATATAGTTGATCAGATTCCAGGGCTGTAGCTATCAGGGAGCACTCAGGACCGAAGACGAACTCTACTACAATCATGGAAGTGTTACAGCGAAATAACCTAGTTAATGAGGTTTCCTTGCTTTTAGATACTTTAAAAAGGATGATATGAAATACTTAGATAACTGCAAAATGGGTCACTATCAATTTTCAAAACGCATATGAACAAGGCGGGAGTACTCCACATGATGTGTCACGTAACAGGCTCAGGCTGCATCTATAGCTAATTTCATTCTCGAGATGTCCTACGAACAGACACATACTTATACACAAACTAAATGTTACATCTCCCCAGCAGAAAATATATTGTGTCAGCATACTGAGTGATAGGTTTCAATGATGTTCAACTAAATTCCATGGCTGGATATGCACCACTACTTATTTCTCATTCATGCCTATGTAGCAATGCAATTTCATATACAATTTAAAGTCTGTAACGAAACCTTTCTCGAGGTATCTTGACACATGATGCTATAACATTTTGTTCAATGAGATAGATTTAAAGCGATATTCAACTATTACAAATTTCAATGAGCTACAACACAAGAGTGCTGTGAAATCACTTCTTGTTACAGGCTTTTAATTTTGACGTTTACATAACATTGAGAATACATAAGATTATGTATTCTCTTTACTTTATGAATAAAGATGTCACATGTTAAAATCTCATATGATTGAACTCAATTTATTTAGAAATGTATTTATTCTGTAAAATACTGCCATAATGATATCCATAAGACAATGTGCAATCTTAAATATTACAACAGTCCAGTATTCACTAATGCTCAGCGAAATCATATGGAGTAACATGCACCATCATCAGTGTTTCCAATATAAAAATGTTGCGTCATGTAAAATTTCCAAGTCCATACGAAGTAGTGCGGGCAGACAGACATACAGAAAAGACATTTGTTCAGCGCTTCAAGCAATACAGACATACAAAATCAATAGTAAAGAATCGATATTAAATGTCTAATTCGATTTGAAGTTTCTGATAGCAAAATGCGTGAGTGCTGTCACATTGTATTTCGGGTAGTTGCACGGCTCTCTAGTAATGACTCAACGAGAGCTGAGAGCTGAGAGCAGTTAGCAGATGATAGCCTCCCTCCTCCGGTTGTGGGTAGGTTATCAGGATTCACCTATAGTGATGAGTTACTCTGGTGATAGTGATAAAGGTCATCACACGTGTCAGATAACGGATATCAATAACGAGCCCCACACCTCGCTCCCCCCTCCCTCCCTCTCAGAGTTATGTTCACATGTTACACCGTGTCATCTGTCAGGGACTAATAAATGGAGAACGATATTAACAAAATGGCGCGTAACGAAATAAATCAGCGTGTAATATGACTCAGGTATAAGAGGATACACTTGTAGTAAGTAGTACATGCTAACGTGGGCGGGTAGTCACTTGAACTGTGTACAATAAATGTTAAGCGAAGTGAGAACAATCTACAACTGGCACTAAATACACAATTACATACATTACACAGTCAGTGATAGTGCGGAGTGTTCGATATACCCAATACACATTTAATCTTACGAGGCTCACAGTGAAGTAAACTCAACTAATTAACTACTGCGTAAATTGATGAGACTATAACGCAATTGTGTTGAACTAAACCAAATTATGTATCGCATGTTTTGCTTTTAAAATCTTAATCAATGCAACGAAATGTCCGTTTTGTTATAATTTAAAAATTGACCCGAGTCATAGTGAATACAATAATTTATATTTGAATACAACTTAAAAAACATTCGTTCAATAGTTGATCGTAATCAATAATAACAATTTAAACCACAACATTCGTAAATTTCTACAGATATAATTTCATTGCGTTTCTCTCCCTCAACAAAAGTTTTACTCAACAATCGCTGCTTAAAAAATAAAAAAAATATCAGTGAATTTTAGGAATAATTCCTACATTTAACCTAACCTTTGCTACCAGTCTGTTGTGCTCATAACAATGGTAAAATTTTCACCGCCTTATCTCCGTTATTTCAGATATTGTAAAATAAGACTTATGGCGCAAGTGCATTAGCGCAAGATTGCCGACAAAGCAATTAGCGAGTCTGCCACTCGTTAATTGGCATAGAGGAAAATGATCAGAGGTCAAATAAGACTAAAGGCATGTTCTCTTAAACTGATTAGCTAGAACTTTCCTCGCAGTGAAGTGTAGCCTAAGTAAGGCTGGATAATTCTCCACAATTATCGTCTACACTGAGTGTCACAGCTCAAGGAAAATCACAATCAAGTAGGTGGATGGCAGAGCACACACTGTTTACGTCAAATTATCTTTTGGTTTGAATGTCACAACTTCAGTAAATTTATTCAGGTGAAGACGACCAAATCGGATTAATACCGAGCTATACACGATGTTTAGGGCTCCGTACCGATATAAGAACGGCGGAGGCAGAAGCTCGATCGATGCTGCCATTGATTATAAATAACTCTATTACAGACGATAAAGCGGAATATAGGTAGGATGGAGTCGGGCCGAATGTGGAATGTAGGGAGGAGAGACACGCAAGCCGGCGATACCGATCAGCCCCTCAGACCAGCACGGGGCTAGAGAGCTACGTTACTGTTACTGTTACTCAAGTGATGCATTTGTATAACTCGTGTTTGTTGGGTACATTTTTCAACTAAACGATGTGTTCGTTACACCCCTTAAAAAAACTTGCCTCTCCTACAGATAGGAGAAATATTTAAAAAATGATCATTCTAGTAGGGATTGTAGCCATTTAATGTTGTATTTTAGAGTGTTTTTAACAGCGAAGAGGAAGATTGCTGAAGATAATAATATGATTTTGTATTAATAAAAAAGGAAATTTCCATAATATATATTACTAAACAATTGTACGTTTGATTTAAAAACATATACTTATGAATGTGAATTTAAAACTATATTTAAATGAATTTTCGCATTCAAGCATCGCAAACGATTTATGATGTATGAACATATTTTTAATAACATATCATATTTAAAAATATAGGATCTAAAATAAAATGTAACTTGGTGCTGTTACTAAAAATAAAAATAACCAACCGATTGTATAAAGTTAAACCTACCATTAAGTTGTGACGGCGCCTTGATTAAGCATTGGTATGATCTTATAAAAAACCTAACTTTGTGCACACGAAACTGAATTGACTGAAAACTGGTAAAAGTTATCCAAGTTAAATGTCTGGTTCTGGTTAAAAATCTTGTAAATCGTGGCATAATGTTGTAATTCAGCTACTTAAACGCGTAACATCTGGGAGATTTAAGGCGATGACGTGTGATTGCACCATTGCGCGCCTCTCTAGATAGATGTTCGCGTGTTCCAGTTACTTTTGTCTGAGACTACGTCTGGTGTGTCAACATCGACTAAGAAGAGTATTCAGACCCTAGCAAGCATTACATTTTCAAAGAACAAGTGGTTCGGAACCCTCACTAAAGTGATCCATGGACTTGGGCTGATCCATTCCACTTATTACAGTTTCACTGCGTATATGAGAAATTGAATATCGGTAAGATTAACGTGTGCACTCGTGAAGCAACACATACCACAATCTTTGCCGCAAGTCTGTAGGTAGCAAATATTTATTCTTATCAAGATGAATAACATTTACAAGTAAATGTATGTAACTGTATATGATTGAACGTGGTACACGAAGAGAAGCGTAACACAGAACATGTTTTAGGTATTGTGTAGTGTTATACAATTCCCAGACAACTGGCTGTGTTATTTGTCATCCCTGTGAGTAGATTATGTATGTACCCAGTATAAATTGGTTTCTTGGCATTCAAACAACATGGTTACGACACATTTACATTAACCAAATGTACCTCCTGTTTCACTTGCAATAATACTACCTTCTCTCCAATACTGATTAAATAAATCCTTAAACTGTATAACATCAAAATAGTGCTAAAGAATTAGGCTACTATGAAACCTTTTCTCATAATTTGTAGACTAATTTTTCAACCTGTTATTTTAAAAAATAGACCATAAAAGAATAGCATAAATTTAAATAATATATTGATAACCAACTCGATTTTTACAAATCAAATCAAATAAGTAGTCCACTAATAGATCTTCTCTTTGAAGAAAATACAAATCCTCTCGACATCCTCTTTCATCAGAACACACATCAGTTTTCTCCGTAAACCAAAGTGGCTTTAGAGATATTATTTTTACATTCGTGTTGAAAGGGAAAAGAAATATTAAATATATGAGTACGTTACTGAAAGAAGAAACTCGTTGATCAAAGTCATTACAATGTACATTATCAAAAAGATTGATACAAACTACAATTTCTTTTAAAAAAACGACTGTAAAGAACGACTGTATTTTAATGTATATGATAATTTGGGTGTAGTGGTGAAATATGCAGTTTTTGAACTGTAGCTGCCAAAACAAATTCTGGAATAAACATTAGTTACAATGTTATGTATACATGAGCTACCTGTTCATGTTATATCTCGGTAATAATCCTCGAAAAAAAAAATTACAACACGTACTTTTAAAAATGGTTGTAACAAATGCATGATGTAAGGAGAAACCATGTCTCATTATATAATGCAAGAGATCACTACAATAATTAAATTAAATTTATATTTTACCAAATTCTTTGACTTTTATATAAAAATAAAAACTGTATAATTAAATAAATTACATACCATAGGTATAACCCGAAAGCATTTGCAAATGGAAAATTTAGATAAATTCCAAGAATAAGACCAGCTAAGTATAACAAAGGGACATCTCAAGCTAAAGTCAAAGAAAAACTTTCTTGCCACTAAAGTTTATGAAGAAATGGCAATTTAAAGGAAAGTGTACAATTGATTTTTATACAGTCACGTCCATAGACCATGGTGAAAATTTTAAGAAACGCTTTTTACCTGTTTTTATGACAATAGCTCAAAAATACATAAATGTCTTCACATGACGGTTTATCTCTATGGGTTGCTACTTATTCACTGACATAAATTCTCAACTTGTAATTATTATGTTACAGCTCTCACTCTAATACGACCAGATAGGTACAATCATATTTGACAATTCGCGATCGGTTTCGTACTAATGTTTCATCAGGCAGGTGTAAAACGGCCCGATGTTTGTGCAAAGGTGAAAATAGAACATCCCGAACTACTGGGACTAATGTCCAAAGCGGGATTGAACGATTGAACCAGTACTTTCATGTTTCGACATATTCCGCTGAGTACTACTTGCAATCAGTTAACTTTACCTTTACTCTAACAAACAATCGGAATACTATCTTGTTGCTGTCGTAATACTGTAGTAAGGTTGAAATACAACACGAATGAGAACAATGATTATGCAGACTCACGATCGCTTCGACCTAATCAGGTGAATATACATATTTACGATGTCGAGATGGGTAAATACAAAGAGGAAAAAGTTAACCTGTTTATCTGTAATAGCGATTATAAATATTTACTACGATTAAACAACTAACTAGAATATATAAATAGGTTTTAAAAATATTCTGTAAAAATTTCGGCTCTCTAACAATTGTTGAAACAAAATGGTGGCATTTTGCCAAACTATACTTTAAAAACAGTATTTTTGGTTTTTTCAAATTATTTACTGTCATATTCTAAAAAATAAAGCATTTCAATCAGAAAATTAAAACATAGCCTTTTATAAAACCTACAATTACAGTCCACAACTATTTGAACTATAATCCATCCACAGCGACACACTGATAACAGCGCTTCACAAATTAATCGTAAGCTCTTACAAAGAAATTCTGCGGTATTCGGAGAAGTTCCTCTTCAATTTATTGTTTTATTCCTCATCATTATTGGAGTTACGAGTATAAACTTTTTCCTTTAAGTGACCCCATAGAAAGAAATCACGCACTTAAATCTGGGGATCGGGGTGGCCAATCTAAAAAATCACTTCCAAGACCAATCCAACGGCCACGAAGGTTGTCATTTAGCAATCGCTTGACAGGATTTGCGAAATGAGGAGGAGCACCATCTTGTTGGAAGATTGCTTGATCCATTACTGAAACCGTAAAATGAGGCAAGACTTATTCATTTAAAACCTGTTTAAAAACTTGTCACCATTTTGTTTGAATAATTGCAAGAGAGCTGAAATTTTCATAGAATATTTTAAAACCTATTTAATGAACTGTGTAGAGTTTGAAAATGTTCGGTGCATAAATGGGCATGGAATATAAAATAAAACGTTTAAACATACAATACACATAAATACCGTTTAAAGACAAAACTTTACACTGAATTGTAATAATCCTCGCAGAAAAGCACTATAGTGATGAACAAGGGACGGGGGAGAGTTACGGTTACGCCGAGGAAGCAGGCGCGCAGAATGCTACAATAATGTCACGATAGTTGCCTGTTTCCATAATAACAAGGAGCGCACCGCAGTACAGCACGCTACGCTAGCTGTCCTGGCGTCTATAAACACGCTCCAGCCCTGCATCAGTTTTACTGCTGCAAAGCAGTTTAACTTTGTAGTTTGAATCAACGACAGTTAATTAAAAACCCAATTTTACTTGTGCGTCTGTTTCTAACGCTGTGAAGTTAAAATTAATAATTCAGTTATAGAATTTAACGCTTACAGCAAAACTAACAAAAACATGTAACACATTATGAAGAATTTCACATTCTTTAGTTATTCCTTGAAAGATCTTATGGAAAGGTCTTTACAAAAAGAAATATTAAAATATTACAAAAAACACACAAACATCATATTTTGTAATAACGTTCATTTATAATAATGTAATTTGGAGTAATGATAGATTTCGGGTCATTAACAATCTTCTTAGATGGAATCAGGTTGCGTAATCGAGTACTTGTATTAAGACATTTTTAATTAAATTAATTAGTGGTTGCAAAAAATCTCTTAAACCGAAACCAAGTATTCACTAATTAGCATTACGCTCATGTCTGAAGGATGATGGATTACTTGGAATGGTTTCACACGATCCGTGTAAGTACCTACAGGGAAACACTGACATACCAACATGGCCCGGGTACAGGTGAAAAGTCTGGCCCTAAATATCGATCTCCGATTCATGTTGCATACTATACGGAAAAGGGTCATAACAGTAATTAATAGTCCCCCCGGGTCCGGAAGTGGCAAAACATTAACCCACTCCTAGACGCGGAAGAAGTTCTAAAGAATTGTGATTCGGTGCCTTACAATAATCTTGATTTTCCCTCATATAACAATGAGTTTTCATTAAATTGATACATTTTAGAACACCGGAAAATAAGCGAAAAACAGCAGCAGCTGCTATGATCGATCTAATTGGTGAAAGGACTCCGGATTGGGATGTTCAAGGGTAACTTATTCTGTGGTTGCCTTCCACCCCCAGAAAGTTTTAACTGTTAAGTAACAACTTAAAAGCATTAGTAATATTTTTAAACGCGACAAAGCAGATATGTATTTTTTGCGCTAATTTGAGACGATTTATTCATAAGACTCAGAATTGCCTATTTATTGAAATTGGTATTTACAAAATTCGGTCCCCCAGACTATCCAAGGTGTTGAGACCACCTAAACCTGTGATTGGGAAACCACAATACGAATACACCACACAGCCGCAGGCAATAATCGATAGTCTTGTCTGACTGTCCCTGTCTAGACTTGACTGGATGCCAAGGCTTAAACACGAACTCTACGTATTAGCATGCAATCATAAGGTTAAGCGGCACAAAACCACCAGGAAATAAAGTACATTTCTATTTAGATAACAATGGTACTTTCAAACGAATGTGTTGTACTAATTATGTAACGGATTGTATATTTTTGTTATTTCTTGTCCACCCATCTGCTTGTTATGATACTACAAGATCGTATTACTAAGTGTTTTATGACAGCATATAATCATTACTGATTTGGGAAGAAAATTAGCTTCGCAGAAAAAATAACGGCAATTTCTTTAAATAAGAAAATTTACAAATTTAAGTTTAAATGACTTTAATTTGAAACCCCTGTCCATGTAATAAGTACATTTTTAATATGTTCTATTTCTAAAAGTGTTTTAAGTCGCAATAGCTCAGTTTTATTTAGGAATCACATAATTAAATAGGATATTATATATATATATATATATATATATATATATATATATATATATATATATAGTGCCCGTTTAAAAAGTTTACATTTACATTAATTTGTTAAAGTTCATTTTAGTACCGATCGAGAAGGGATGCAAAATTACTTATTAATTATAATCTACTCTTCAAGAAATATATTGGAATTTTTTTGCCACCAGTTTCAAATCTCCCCGAATCTTCCGGAATGTTCAGAACCTGTTGGTCTACGTTTGAAGCATTTTTATATTCCAATTTATTATTTACTTCAATGGAAATACAAATTGCCAAAAACTTTGTGTTATTGAGTGAGGGATTTGAAATATTATTTTTTAGCCGTAACATTAAAAATCTTTATTATTTTTCACAAATAAATGCAACGCGTAGTATTTTCTTACATATTCTAGACAAATATTTGCTAAACACATCTTTTAATAAATTATTATGTTCAATAATCTGCTAAATTGAATGTACAAAGCATTATTTCTTGTTTGTTCAGAAAATCCCTCTTAAAGCAACCCCACAAAAAGGGACACTACACATAAACGTCGTTGCCAGTTTCCAGTGTATGGTGATTTTTTCTAGACGAAAAGTTAAAGTGGTTTATCACTAATGGTGAAGGTGCCAAGACTGTACAGCCATGAATCATTGCGGACACTGGACAAACAATAAACACCATTCTAAAGTCACAAAAGGAAGATAACAACCGCCATTAAGAGCCGATACGAGCGATACGAGTACGAGTATACTGGCGGAAGTTATTCCTCGCAGCATAAACACCAAGGCCTGAACTCTATAACTTTTCGGTCAATTCTACATTATCCTCTCCCTGTTTGCTGTGAAAAGAAACTCCAATCTCTGGATCTATGCAATTAATTACTTGGTTATAAATCATAACTAAAATTGTGCGGCATCGACTTTTTTTAAGTACCTCCAGTTTCTTTTGTACGGAATGATTCTCTCTCTCAGGTTGACATGTTTGACCAATTTTGCTACCTAAAAACTTACTTATAAATTAATAAGTGGTTACCTACAGCCTAAACAAGCCTATTTGATTATCAAACAAAATGAACATTCATTCCGAAATTTGGGAATCCTGCAGTAACTTTGGTCGTATTCGTGGTGCACAAACAATATAAAAATACTAATCGTATTAGGGTGGTGCAGCCGATTGTTCGGTAAACATAAAAAGCCATTTAATATACTGTTGTCTCCGAAAACAGAAAAATAATAATTTACTCATCACACCACAGGCAATTGTTAGCATTTAACATGGTCATATGGTGCAATACTTAATACAATTCCAAAAGTGATATTAGCCATTACAGTAGAAATTTTATTTGGCCACCTTGTAATCAGACCAACGGAGAAACTGCTGAAAATAAGATTTGTTTAGTAGTCCTACTCATAGTGTACGAGATATTACCGGACAGCATAATGTGTTGTTTTATATGAAAAATATGCTATTTTCTCAACTTATATCTCATTTAAACATGTTATTATTTTAAATTACACACTGTACGAACGCACAGGCACAAACACACACGCTCGCGCGAGCGCATATTTATGTCTTTATGTGTGTTTAGGCTATATGTATTTAAATGCAATAAACTTTTTTGCATAGAAACCTTGATATTACTAAGTTTTAATTCGTGTAAATACAATAAAAATGCGCATCATTATCGTCAGCCATTGTTTATTAAGTTTGGTAACAAATTACCTTAAATTGACTATTCTGAATGCCTATAATACTCGTGATGAGATAAGAAACATGGGTTTGTTTAATTTCCCAATCACATTACATTAGAAAAGAGAGTCCTTTCTACGCATAATAAAATAACACTGTGCCAATCCGTCCATTAAAATAATGACAAATCTCTGAAATTATGACTGTCGACTCAAAAACATTATCTTCGGCACGCAAGTATATTTTTTTAAATTTGTTATATTAAAAATTGTCAAATAAAAGCCAGATCTGATTGGGGTATTCGGTGTGGCTGACTTTAGAAAACTCTTTTATCTATCAAGAACAACTTTAATATTGAAATTCATACTTTGCAGTTTGGCATTAGAATCAAACATACTCGTATTCGACTAAGAGTTCAATTTATTTCTAAAAACAAAGAGGAAGAATATATAGTAATAAGAAGCCAAAGTTCGTGTTTAAACCTTGGCATAGAGTCAAGTCTGGGCAGGGACATCGGGCTTCACTATCGATTATTGCCCGCGGTTGTGTGCTTTGTTCGTATTGTGGTTTCGCAATCACAGGTTTGTTTTACCTCGGTCGACAACTTGCCGTATCGTTCACAAAATAGGATTGTGGCGATTTTCAAAAGTTTTCCGAACGCATCTTTTAAAGTTTCCAAATCATCACTCAAACACCTAACTACGAGTATATAGTTGCAGACTCATTTTTGAGTCAACATTAGATTTGTTACAAATACTGCTCAGTAAAGGACAAGGACAATTATTCTTATCATGAGGGAACATTGTCAGCTACAGTGTTAGATGCCCCAACGTTCAAGGACTGGCACCACGCGTGCTATTACTGAAGCCATGGAGGGCTTAGATGTAGTGGGGGATGATTAAGTATGAATAATTTCACAACAGCGCACAAACAATTTCCAAACGCCATATTGAGAACAACAGAATTCGTTAGTGGTTGTTCCTAGGTCTGGCCACCGGTTGGCATTGTGAACAGACCCAGTGAGACTTGTTTCTGTACTACAGAATGTACCGGGTGATGTCGTTCTGTCAATGCGGCGGCCCTATACCCAAATACGTTTTATAATACTTAATACTGAAAATATAAAATGTCTTACAATGCATACATGTATGAAAAACACTCAAAGAGCTGAAAACAACAGAACAGAACAAACACGCATTTCTTGTATAGTGCCTAAGATAGTAAAACGCTCCTTGGCACAGAACAGTAAAAAAGTAAGTGCTCCAAAGTGTTGTCTTGTAATTGCATTGCTACAAAATGGATTACCACTAGAACATGCTCTGTAAATATGTCTTCTCAGATACAAAGATCATGCAGATATCAGATATAGCCTATGATTAGGCCCAGATGTATTGTCACCACCTAATATGACGGACGTCACTCGAGATATATCTTTAGCATTAATTTGAAAACAGCCAGACTGCACCATTATTGCAAAGCAAGGGAAATCCAAGAAGGCAATTCATTAATTACTGCCAGTGTAAATATTTTACTTCTTATACATTTTTTTACAAAAGGTCTTCTATTAAACGATAGATAAATGCATAATTCTTCATAACCATACGATTTGGAAGATTGCATAGTAAGAATTGAATATATATCGAAATAAATAAAAGTCCCTACCAACTGAATTTTAAATACTGACGTACTTGATTCAAACTACAAAGTTAAACTGCTTTGCAGCAGTAAAACTGATGCAGGGCTGGAGCGTGTTTATAGACGCCAGGACAGCTAGCGTAGCGTGCTGTACTGCGGTGCGCTCCTTGTTATTATGGAAACAGGCAACTATCGTGACATTATTGTAGCATTCTGCGCGCCTGCTTCCTCGGCGTAACCGTAACTCTCCCCCGTCCCTTGTTCTTTATGAACTGTGCGTTCCTGTAAGGGGATTTTACAAATAGGCTTAAATAAGTATAAGAACAATTTTAACAAACAAAATTGATCAAATGTACAATATTTTCAAACTTTTTCATGTACATTAAGTACTCTTAAACAGTTGTTTTATTTTAAGTTTGGGTAAGAAAATCAAATGCACAATCTTACAGTGACCTCGATGTTTCTGTTTGCCGTTATGCATCAATATTAATTACTAGCTGATTCCCGCGGCTTCGCACGCTCTACGTAAGCTTTGCCCGTGTATGTGCACTTCTGGTACTAGTCAATTAGATTTCCAACGCCGATGTAGAGTTTGCCTTGTTGCCACGACCAAGAAAGTGTCTGTATATTTATAGCTATTGTACACGTACCTTTACTTTATTTTACAGAAGTCTAACACTCAAGCTTTAAGTTCAACCAGAAATGTATCTTAAAGAGAAATTCCCCATCATAACTTAGCGCCTTCAAATAGTATTTGGTTATTTAATATACATAACTGTCAGTTAATTGCAGTTAATAATGTGCAGGCGCTTTAAAGACTATTATCTTTTGCAGCGTCACTTGGTGGCGAGTTACATCAATGGGCATAGCATATAAACCTTCTCCGTGGAAAAATACATATACATACAAATTTTCATAATGATCGTCCAAATAGTTCACGATTCCATAAAGGACAAACACACAAACATTCATTTTTATATACATAGATAATGCGCATTTGGGATCTTGGACTGTCATACTAGTCTGTAAAAGTTCAATGAATAACTTTAACACATGTGAGACGATGTGGAGGGGAAATTTGCAATTAATCTTGGCGAAACGTAGATTATTATTTATTAAAATGTCTTTCAAATTTAAGTTACTGTAAAACTTAATCTATGTTAAATTTATTGTATTTCTAGAAAATTATAAACAACTTCAAATACAAAATTAAGCACTGTAAAAATAGTGCAATTATAATAAATTATAAACTTTTCTTCGTGACATTTCTTCTGTAATAATACATTGTAATCGTTTAAATTACGTTGTTCATAAAAAAAACTTTGGGCGCTAAAACCATTAACCTGAAGCTGTTGTAAAATTTGAGCTCTGAATTGCAAGAAAAGCTTATTTTACTATAATCCTATCAACAAGTGTGGTATGTAGCTACTTAATCCTTGTAAGTAGCAATACTTAAGTCTCATCTGAAAAATGTAACTTAAGGTTTACAGTTTACATGGTCCTTCTCAAGATAAAATAGCATCGTTTACAAACTAATAGAGCTGTCCATAAAACCTGGACATTCATTGAAATATTAGTTTTAAGATTATTGTCCACCAAATTCAATGTTTAGGAGGGTCAATCGCAAATCGAGTTGTAAAATAATCATGAAATATGATCAAATGTGTTATAACACCAACCACATTTAATACTTCAATGCTACAAATCTGGTTGTTAACGAATTCATAAAGGTATATACAACCAATTTGTACTTCAAAATGCTATTTTCACTAATAAAACTGCACTATTTGCTATTTATATACATAAAATCGAAGACATTAAGTTGATTTTTAGTGTATTTCATCACCAACAAGTCAAAAGGCAAAACTAATGTTCAATGAAACATAAAGCACGTTTAATATCTAAACGATGAACTGGTGAATCTTGAGTCTGAGACTACAGTACATTTCACGAAAAGGGTGAGAAATATTAAATGAGGAACGTGTAGCCTAACCAGATTCCGTCAAACATGATGCAACTATATGTCAACGATAGCGAAATAAGAGGAGCAGAAAAACTGAAACTGTCACATCTAGTTAGCGTGATGTAACCAGAATGTCTGAGTAAGGTAAGACGATATCGAGCTGGCGGTGCAGAAGAGCCGCAAAGTGTGTCACGGCAAATCGTGTGCTATAGCTACTATAGCAACGGGCGCACAAACACAACTGGCTGTCCACACCCACAGGTTATGTCTCCTTCTAGAACGTGTTGGTACACTACGGTGCGAAATAGCTTAACAAATCTGCAATCAATCTGAGATGGGGTTTGAGGCAATAAGAAATGAAAGACATATACGTAAGCGTGTTCAGGAACTTCTGTGTCTTACATAATTTGACACACATCGCTCTCATGAACCGGGTAAGAGTAAAATGTATAATATATTGAAAACATTAGAAGTAAAATAATAATCTTCCCCTATTATTTTAACGATTGTTTAAAAAACAATAATTACTATTGGGAAACAAAAAAAGTTATGATTGTTTGAAAATAAAGTAATTCTCATAGCACTGACAATTTTATCCTCGTAACTAAGCGAAAAAGTTTGTGAATAATGTTCGCCAGCGGGGTCCGCTTCCATATTGATTGACCGAGCTAGGAACGCGGGCCTGCAGTCTGCAGCTGATGTTCACGTCGTCTTTTAATTAGTCGCAAACATTCATGTACATCTGAAACATTCTACACTTTGCCATCATAATTAAAATGTTATATTGTGCGAAAGAAAACAAAAATAAAAATGAGTATATGTGTGCATGACCGTTAATTAGTTCATCATTACTGCGGTGAAATAATCCAATTTAGCCCTTCCTCCTTTTATAGTTTCTATCCTGAATAACTTTTTACAATTTTGAAACATTTACACATAAACACCGTATTATTATCTGCATATACATGACTAGTATGTGTCAATAACGCGCTGTGGTTCACAGAAATAATAAAACTACGAACAAACAAACACCGCTCGAGTAATAGATAAATAATGGCAATGTCTCTGTCCTCATAACGACACCAGTCCCACACAATGTTGCAGGGTATTGGCCACATAAAACATTCGTTGGCGTCCACTGTTACAGTATAATCTATCAATTAAGTCTGATTCACGGTTCTTTGCTTTTCCGATTTAATTATGACATACGGTCGGGGACTATTACAACGACAACTGCTACTTATGATGCATATGTGGTGCTCTTCAAATAAGATTAACTTCAAATATTGTTTTCATGAGTCACGTGTTTAGATAAACGAACACAAGAGGATCAGAAGTTCAGTAACCCTACAAGTTTAATATTATTCTTACTAATAACTTTGAAAAGAAATTGGAATGATCTGGTTCTCCCATTTTTGTTCAAACCCTGACTGAATAGGTTGTTCTAGCAGGCCAATATAACCATATAACATCATAATAATTGTTCCGTTGATTCAAGAAAATATAAAATTTAAAAGCCGGCTGTACTGGTTTTATGCCCCATTAGAACAAATTTAAATCTAACAAACTTTTATGCTCTTATTCATGGCAATAAATAATTACTATGGAAGATCTCCATTTTTAGATTTTAACTAATACGCATTCAAATACTTTTTAGGGTTATTTTATAATGTCTATTTATATAAAAATATAGTTTTTATTTCATCGTAAGAATTTTTGTAAAAAGTATACAATTTACAACAAAAAGTGTTGGGATACGGGTTAATTACATCCTTAAAAAGAGATATCGCCCATAACTAAAATACCGTAAGGACATAAAAGTGTTTAATTACGCGATAAAACTGAAAATTGTTCTAACTTTCAACACTGCTGATTCTTAATATCATAGAAATTAAAAAAAGAAGTTGGCAATTCTGTTCTCTGCCATAATTCTGTGTTCACCTGGTATTGTAACACTCCATAACAATACCAATTCATCAGAATTGCATATTTTATGGCGCGGAGCTGATTCGAGTTTCACATTCTTCCACCAAACGTGAATATCTGTTGGAATTGTTTGGAAATCGATTTTAGGAATAATTTCTCACCCAAATCCAGTAAGTATACTAGTGCGCTGTACTTTTACATACATGAGGATTATTGTTTAAATCGCCGAAAACACATATTGTCTAATTTTAATTGGTAACAATTCAGAGAACGGTATGATTACAGGTCCAAGAAAACTCACATAATAGATAGATCACACAAAGATAGACGCTGAAAAATCACCATTAAATGTAGGCCTATTCACATTCCAACTGAATAGCACTGTATTTACTGTTAGGTCCAAAATGATGTTACGGAACACCCATACCGACTTCAAGAGAAAATTGCTGTTTGCTTTAAACTTGTTTTTGTTCACGTCCCAACTGAATAGCACTGTATTTACTGTTAGGTCCAAAATGATGTTACGGAACACCCATACCGACTTCAAGAGAAAATTGCTGTTTGCTTTAAACTTGTTTTTGATCACGTCCCAACTGAATAGCACTGTATTTACTGTTAGGTCCAAAATGATGTTACGGAACACCCATACCGACTTCAAGAGAAAATTGCTGTTTGCTTTAAACTTGTTTTTGATCACGTCCCAACTGAATAGCACTGTATTTACTGTTAGGTCCAAAATGATGTTACGGAACACCCATACCGACTTCAAGAGAAAATTGCTGTTTGCTTTAAACTTGTTTTTGTTCACGTCCCAACTGAATAGCACTGTATTTACTGTTAGGTCCAAAATGATGTTACGGAACACCCATACCGACTTCAAGAGAAAATTGCTGTTTGCTTTAAACTTGTTTTTGTTCACGTCCCAACTGAATAGCACTGTATTTACTGTTAGGTCCAAAATGATGTTACGGAACACCCATACCGACTTCAAGAGAAAATTGCTGTTTGCTTTAAACTTGTTTTTGTTCACGTCCCAACTGAATAGCACTGTATTTACTGTTAGGTCCAAAATGATGTTACGGAACACCCATACCGACTTCAAGAGAAAATTGCTGTTTGCTTTAAACTTGTTTTTGTTCACGTCCCAACTGAATAGCACTGTATTTACTGTTAGGTCCAAAATGATGTTACGGAACACCCATACCGACTTCAAGAGAAAATTGCTGTTTGCTTTAAACTTGTTTTTGTTCACGTCCCAACTGAATAGCACTGTATTTACTGTTAGGTCCAAAATGATGTTACGGAACACCCATACCGACTTCAAGAGAAAATTGCTGTTTGCTTTAAACTTGTTTTTGTTCACGTCGCTTTATGTCAGGTAAAGAAATGACATACGCCATTTTTGGGTAAAAATTTGCTTACACATGACACAGATATCAGTAGTATCTTACGTATTTGAGCTATTTTACTCTTGTGTCCAGTATACTTTTGGTTAATTTACGGACTTTACAATATTCTATTACAGTTTCTAAGTTGTGTATATAACGGTGCGGGTAAAGAGTCCCTCTTTGCATTTTACGAGACCACAACGTAGCTTTTCGTTAAAACGTTAAAGTAAATTTTAATAAGAAGGCATTAGTTGTCAGTTGTGGAAGTTTTGATAAGCGCCGAAACGCGAGGGTAGCGAAGAGTGATTAACAGGGATAAATTATTTGACAGTTCATATTTTTTACGAACATACTTAAAACAACTGTCGCACATGTACATAATTGTTAGGTAAACATCAATTAACCCTTAAAGCGCTAATCTAAATTACTGTCAAACGCTAAGACATAAAAAAAATATTTTTTTTTAAATTTCCCAATGCTAATTTTTGTTTCATATACCTTGGTATTACCTTAATAAGAAAAAATAATAAACATGTAATATTACATATTTTTGAAAATTTTATACGCACGAATATATTTGAAATTTTGAATAAACTGCATTGCAGGATAATGTACATAGCAAACACTATTTGACAGATTACATTACATTTATACAGGTTATTTATAATGAGTAAAATGTAACTGAAGTTCCTGTATAATTAGTACATAAAATAAATAAGTTCAGTATAAGATTTTGAAATGTAATAATGTGAAATTCAACACAAACTTATTTATAGATAGCCTACAAGGGAAATGAAACAAATATTGTACTTATAAACCTTATTTATTTAGAATAAATAAACTGGACTTGTATGGTGAAACTGGTATAAAATACAAAACAAATAATTGAAAAAATATTACACATAATAAACCAAAAATGCGCTCATTTGTCAAAACTTGGATCATCTGGATTAGCCATTATAACAAAAAATTATACTAAATGTTAGTAAAAACAATTTTATAAGAATTGTATAAGATAATTGTATAAGAATTACAACGGACTGATTCAAAACACTTTGTTTAACAATATAACCAACATACGACCAACACACACGTAGTTAAACAGCTGAATGAAACGAACGCGTCTGTAGGCGTATGCCGCGTCACAGGACATATAAAAAAATGGCGGCGATTGCTTTCAACCCGAGTAGATACCGTTACAAAGTCCACCAACGGTGACAAAGCGTTTTGTCTAGTCCCGACAGTCGAAAGGAACATCGATCTGCTCTCTTACGGAAGTTTTAACAACTAATTCTTCGCCATTTCATAAGTAAAGCTTTTGCGTTTGTAGACGTAATCCGCGTTTAAAGCATCGGCAGTTCCGCGTCTTTAGGCGCTAGCCGCGTTGGAAGGGTTAACAAGATGAAGAGATTGAAATTGAACGATTTTCATCAAAACCTGCGTTATGACGTTTATTATTTTTTCTTACGGGAAATTCGTCTCTTGATTTCACGAAAACCGGGTTATGATCTTATAAATTCACACTCAAACTAAACAATAATCATGAATTGTCAATTATTATATGACATCACAAAAGCGAAAAGTAACGATAAAGTTATTATTGTAATACCATTAAGTTCAACGAATCCATCGACAAGTGTCAAGGTTTTATAATTAGTAACATGCTAAACATTGATTTGGCGGATTTTCACTTTTACTGTATGCATTACAGTCAGTATTTCGATTATATTCCACCAAATTCAAAATGCCAATACAGCGAAATTTAAATTACATAACAGGGGACAAAAGCCTTGATGTTGCATTATATGAAAACATATAATCTTGAATAAGATGCCACCCACGACGAACGATCCAGCATCACCTGACAGAGAGCTCAAACAGCAGTTAAAGTTGGAGAATTTATAGCAGAAACCTAGCAGAAGGCGAGAAGAGGGAATGATCTGCAGACATTGTCAGTGGTATCACGTAGGCGCCGTGCCGCGCCGTTGAGTGCACGGACCACTGTCTATCCGTCTGGACTATATCATTACATCTGTCTGTGGAGTATTGCTTGACAATAAACTAACTAACTTTCATAGTCTTCTTGGTTAATTAGTACCAAGTATCCAAATTACCGACATATCTCACTAGGTTAGCCTAATGGTGACGCTCACTGATTACGATTACTCAACGTTTCTGAACTGAGCTCACCCATTGAGTAGGCCCCAAACCTTAAGCTGCTCATTGAATCGGTAATATTAGTCATAAGAGTGACATTTGTCCAGCTAAAAATCTAGAGTTTGAAAACTATTATTGTAAAAAAAGACAATATACACAACAGTGTAAAGGGCAAATAGTCTTCAAGCATTCAAATCTGAGTTTAAGTGCCGGTAGGGCGGTGTCCTATTGTAATTTAGAAATGCGTTTTCCTGTTTACATCTGACGTACTGAAAACTGGTCTTGAAGCGGAGACCGTCAGCCAACTGATGATGTTGTTAATTGCGTACAATTAAGGTTACAACGTTTGTAACTTTTAACAACACATGCTATGCACCAGTAGCACCGTAGTACAATAACTGGTGAGAGACGAGTTGCCTGAGTAGCTACGACGACAACATCAACAACTTTTAGAAAGTAGTAACTGTAAAGTAAAAGTAAAAACTGTAAACAAGTTCATACTAGATTTTAATTCAATCTGTTCATTAGTGTTTGCTCGACGGAAGAATGACACCTACACATCCTTTCACATTTATAACATTTTAGGATACTCTTTAAATATCTGTGATCAAATTATAATCTCTTATGTGAAATAAAACGATCAACATTTCTAAGACTAATCTTGCTACAATTATGCAAGCAGGTTAACCGAACGCTGGGCCGTATAATCGAGGTTCGCCAACTACGGAACACGGCCGTAGACGCCACGAGGCTGTTGGAAACAAGAGAGTAGTCGCGAAGGATTGAATTATCCGTCATTGTGAGTGGTGTCACGTAAGTATATCCGCCGCCTGCCGCGCCATTACCTCTCAGTCTACACGAGATCCTGCATCACAGACACTACTTCTTGTACTCACTGCCGGAGTCGTGGAGGCAATGCACTTACACGGAGATAAAGCCGGATCTCGAACGTGACCGGATTAGTGAACGAACGATCGTGATTCATCGTTTTATAAAACTTGACACGTACATGTTTCCGACGTTGGTTATTGTATTACAAGCCAATACTACACTTCCTTCCGTTTCTTCCGATGTCTTTAAAAACCAACTGCTGAAAGAGCATCCATACCAAGGATAACAAATATATTACTGTTACACATTATCTGAGCAGCTCTAGCTTGTAATAGTGGCGGTAAAAAAGTTACAATAGTAGAAGTTATGTGACTGTACGTAAAATTGACAGTTAATGTGCATTTTGAAATTTAAAAGCGACACGCAGTGTCAAAGGACTACGCAACAGCTGGAAAACCGTTTTGGTACCCTCTCTAGCTCGCCGGAACTTGATATTAAACTTAACTTAATGAACAAAAATGTGATGCATCATGTGGCAAGATATCTCGAAAAAGATATCATCCGTATACATTTTGCACAAAACTTCACATAGACAAGAATAGGTGCTATGATAGTGGTTGTCGTCATGTAATTAGCAAGAGGTAATTTTTTGTATATTTCTTTTTTGTATTATTGTCTGTCTGTCTATCTGCCCACATGAAATCTCGACAGTAAAAATTAGTTACATATTTGAATTTTTGCATGCAACTTCAGCGAAGCCTGTTACGTGTCACGTGATGTGGCTTGCTTCTACGTCGTATCATACAAGGCCATACAATAAAGGATACCAGGGAGAGGAAAAAAGGAAGCTTTTTATATCGGTACATTCACCACAGGTGAATTAACCCAGGACAGTAAATGAAGTTAAAGGAATTTTAAAAGAAGTACGAATCCTTATCTACTTCCAGTAGTTGAACTCAACAACCCTGAAAATATGTTATATTGAAGAACAGAAGACAGAATAAATGTGTATACTCAGAGAAGACAACTCACAATCCCACTTCTCAACAGAGTCCCTGAGGCTACAGAACGGATCGGTGGCCTAGAGTACCTCCGCGACGTCTCATCCGAGGTTTTGCCGAAACTCCCCGTGACAAATCCATCTATTGTCTCCGACACAACCTGCTTTCTCTATCCTGATTTCACATCCTTCTTGGCTTTGACACTTTTTAACTACATTATTTAACAATTCTGCCGTTAGCGACTATTACTTAACATTTGAGGTTCCATCACGTAAAGCATTTTTAAGGACAAAGAACGGGCACGCTTTCACCATGAAATCAATTTTTGATTAAGCACTAAGAATGCTTTCTTTCCTAATTTACTTTGGCGGAAACTCAGGGGCTCAAGAGGATATGAGTGAATGTTGTGACTTCTAAAATTATGACTTTAAAAGTGAATCTTGCACTGAACATTACGTAATAAATGTGATCCATTAAGACGCCTCAGATATTAATAATAACACAAATAAGACAACTAAACCAGTGGAACAATTATAAAATGGTCTTTGGATTTAGTTGAGTACGATCAGAAAATCACATTTAAATTAAAAATAGTTTAAATCTTTACTATTTAATTCCTGAAACTATTTTTTATTCATTAAACTAACCGAGTCTACAAGAACACAGCTTAATCATTACAGATTGAGTCATCTTGCAATCAGCTCCTAAAACGTCAAACTACTTCAAAGCTCAATGGCACGAAAACAGTAATTTATGAAAGCTCGAAACCGATTTTAATGAAGAGTAATTAAAAGTCTAAGAGTTTTGCCGGTTGGGCGTTAATGAGATATAATAGGCATTGACCTGAACTGAGCTTATCTATTGCGTTATAGGCTCAGGGCTATCGCAGAAACCAAAGTGGTACTGAAGACGAAGGCAGAGGGTTGTTATATAATATATATATATATATATATATATATATATATATATATATATATAATATATTATAAAACTATATACTATATAACTATATTATAAAACAGTTGCCTGTGCTAAGGTTACCTATCACGTAATAGGATCAGGGTAGACTGTCGCAGGAATAAGTCATGCTGAAGACGAAGGCTAATGGTTGTGACTGTCAAATGAGATTTAACATACGATGACCTGAGCTCAGCCTATCTTCCACGTAATAGGATCAGGGGTAGAGTGTCGCAGGAACAAAAGTCATGCTGAAGACCAAGGGCTAATGGTTGTGACGGTCAAAACGAGAAATTACAGACAATGGCCAGAGTTGAGCCTATCTTTCGCGTAATAGGATCAGGGGTAGACTGTTGCAGGAACAAAAGCTGAGCTGCAGATGAAGGCTGAGGGTTGTGACGGTCGGGCGTAATGAGCTTAGTCTTTATTATTACAGTTGCGATATTTATAACTCATATATAACGTCTCAAAAGTAATAATTATTTAAAAGTAGTAAAATAAACTTGCAATCTAATCAGGTATATTTATAATTTTAAATACATTGTGTATTTTTTTGTAATAGAAAAGAGTATGTATTTATGTAAGAGGTTACTTTACAGTAAGGATGACTAATATGTATTGTATTTAATCAGAATATAGTAGAATGTAATTGAGGTGGGTTTAATTTATTGTTATTAAAAATAAACTATACGGTGAACAGGACACCCTGTCCAATGTGAAAGAGCAGCCTTGTTCGCTGTGCTCACTCATACTCTCTCCATATTGGTTGTTGAAAAATAGGTTACACTAAGGTTAGATTAGAAGAATAAACTTCTGAACTTTCTGAATCTCGTTCTAATATTTAGGACATTTCGGATTGAGAATCCAAAGGTGAAAGATTAATACTTAAGAAGTAAAACTTCAAACGTGATTCGCTGATTAATCGTTAAAGTATCGGAATAATTATTTTCTTTGTCATCTAGAGGTCATAAAGAACGCAACTATGTTGTCAAAGATAAAAGTTACGAACTATATAAAAATTGGTTTTATGGAGTTCTCAGTTTACTACATAACTGTGATAGATTTATTTTGTATGATTAGATGTTTTAGATTTGGACCGTTTATGATATAACTTCAAGCAATACTGTGATATGTTCTGTACTCATGATATTTATTATACGAAAAAATCAGATAGTTTAGTACCTTGTTAAAATTAAACATTAATAAAACAAGGTTTAATTTCTAATTTTTATAAGCAAAATGCACTAACGATTCACTTGATTAATGACAACTTATCATGGTATCACATGATCTGAAACTGAGCACCAATATTCCAATATTTATATTTAGCAATAATGAATGTAATTTAGTACAAACACAGCCAACCAATACTGACCACGTTTTAAAATATCTACGGCACGTACATAAGTGTAGGTGCTGATACATTACAGAATATTCCATGGGATGTGAAAAGCAAAATATGTCTCGCTATACAAATGACAACAATAACAAGTACTTAGCATATTTTAAGATTTCAAACTGCTATCAAAGCACCAAAAATTAAAAATACAGTACGTAATACATCAGTTGAAAGTCAAAGTCGGTATCAATAAGATAGCCAGAATTTAAGAAGAAAACAAGAGAGAAAATAAATGGGGTGTAAAAGCGCCGGACTAACCGGGAGTGTATGGCTGGGGGGGAGGTGGTGGTTGTTTACTTGGTTTATTACGGGGAAACCCTTTTACGGAGATTAAGTGCTTACAATGACGGGACGGGTAGTGCCGCGTAACGAAGGGCTTTTGTTGGGCTGGAGCCCAGTGCCGAGATTTACTGCCCTTTGGTTTGTAACAAATAAGCAGGCTTCATGCGCGGTACCGAGACACTGGATATTTCATTACACTCTTCGTCAGTAACTACAATGACGGGACGGGTAGTGCCGCGTAACGAAGGGCTTTTGTTGGGCTGGAGCCCAGTGCCGAGATTTACTGCCCTTTGGTTTGTAACAAATAAGCAGGCTTCATGCGCGCGGTACCAAGACACTGGATACTTCATTACACTCTTCGTCAGTAACTACAATGACGGGACGGGTAGTGCCGCGTAACGAAGGGCTTTTGTTGGGTTGGAGACCAGTGCCGAGATTTACTGGCCTTTGGTTTGTAACAAATAAGCAGGCTTCATGCGCGGTACCAAGACACTGGATATTTCATTACACTCTTCGTCAGTAACTACAATGACGGGACGGGTAGTGCCGCGTAACGAAGGGCTTTTGTTGGGTTGGAGCCCAGTGCCGAGATTTACTGCCCATTGGTTTGTAACAAATAAGCAGGCTTCATGCGCGGTACCGAGACACTGGATACTTCATTACACTCTTCGTCAGTAACTACAATGACGGGACGGGTAGTGCCGCGTAACGAAGGGCTTTTGTTGGGTTGGAGCCCAGTGCCGAGATTTACTGCCCTTTGGTTTGTAACAAATAAGCAGGCTTCATGCGCGGTACCGAGACACTGGATACTTCATTACACTCTTCGTCAGTAACTACAATGACGGGACGGGTAGTGCCGCGTAACGAAGGGCTTTTGTTGGGTTGGAGCCCAGTGCCGAGATTTACTGCCCTTTGGTTTGTAACAAATAAGCAGGCTTCATGCGCGGTACCGAGACACTGGATACTTCATTACACTCTTCGTCAGTAACTACAATGACGGGACGGGTAGTGCCGCGTAACGAAGGGCTTTTGTTGGGTTGGAGCCCAGTGCCGAGATTTACTGCCCTTTGGTTTGTAACAAATAAGCAGGCTTCATGCGCGGTACCAAGACACTGGATACTTCATTACACTCTTCGTCAGTAACTACAATGACGGGACGGGTAGTGCCGCGTAACGAAGGGCTTTTGTTGGGTTGGAGACCAGTGCCGAGATTTACTGGCCTTTGGTTTGTAACAAATAAGCAGGCTTCATGCGCGGTACCAAGACACTGGATATTTCATTACACTCTTCGTCAGTAACTACAATGACGGGACGGGTAGTGCCGCGTAACGAAGGGCTTTTGTTGGGTTGGAGCCCAGTGCCGAGATTTACTGCCCATTGGTTTGTAACAAATAAGCAGGCTTCATGCGCGGTACCGAGACACTGGATACTTCATTACACTCTTCGTCAGTAACTACAATGACGGGACGGGTAGTGCCGCGTAACGAAGGGCTTTTGTTGGGTTGGAGCCCAGTGCCGAGATTTACTGCCCTTTGGTTTGTAACAAATAAGCAGGCTTCATGCGCGGTACCAAGACACTGGATACTTCATTACACTCTTCGTCAGTAACTACAATGACGGGACGGGTAGTGCCGCGTAACGAAGGGCTTTTGTTGGGTTGGAGACCAGTGCCGAGATTTACTGGCCTTTGGTTTGTAACAAATAAGCAGGCTTCATGCGCGGTACCAAGACACTGGATATTTCATTACACTCTTCGTCAGTAACTACAATGACGGGACGGGTAGTGCCGCGTAACGAAGGGCTTTTGTTGGGTTGGAGCCCAGTGCCGAGATTTACTGCCCATTGGTTTGTAACAAATAAGCAGGCTTCATGCGCGGTACCGAGACACTGGATACTTCATTACACTCTTCGTCAGTAACTACAATGACGGGACGGGTAGTGCCGCGTAACGAAGGGCTTTTGTTGGGCTGGAGCCCAGTGCCGAGATTTACTACCCTTTGGTTTGTAACAAATAAGATACATCCAGTAGACACTGGATCCCTTATTATCATACATGGTAAATAGTACATGTGGGTACACACTTAGGCAAATAATTAAATGGGATTTTTTTAAATATTTCCTTTTTACACAATCATGCACAAGATAATTCTGAGGGAGGTAACACAACCCAGGGGGTTGGATCAACTCCTAAAACAGGTGAGTCAGGAGGTCCTCATCCTGGGAATTTGATGAATTTTGTTGGGAATTTTTGAACTCTGCTGAATGTTTTTGGGAATTTGAAATGAATAGATGATTAAATAGACATTTTGTTTACCATTAACAGAAATTTAGAATTTAAAACCATTTTTGATATAAAACAGAAAATTATAAAAATATCATAAGATTAGAATCCTTTTTGTACATTGTATAATCTTACAAGAACTTTACATCGAGATTTTGGGTAAAATATCAGGTTTGGTTGCAAGCTGGCTTCAAATAAAAGCTTACATTTTTGCCTCTATACAAGTTTGTTCAAAGGGCTAAAGTCCAGATTAGTCCATTGATTCACCGTTTTCATCCTAGGTCTTCGCCCCTGTGACCCATAATTGATGGAATTCGAATCAAGGCTTCGGGATCATTCAATATCTGTCAGGTTTTTAAATTACTCTTCCCTAACAAAGCTCTCAAAGCAGTGTTGTTGAGAGTTTATATCACCATATAGCTCTGCCACTATACCAAATTTGAGTGACATACGAGTATGTCCAATAATAAGAGAATTATACCAGTCATTTGATTCACACCTATCATTCAAGGGCTTCGTCCCCTTTGATCACACTACATTGAAATCAGACCTCTATTTTGGAATGGCTATAAAATCACAATGCTCAATTTTGATAAGATTGTTTGAATATATGGCCCATTATACGATAATTACTGAATGTTTTTATCGTGGGGGCTATACTTCCTTGGCTCCAATTGGGTTGAATAATACACTTATACTTTATTTACAAGAGGCAACAATGTACCAAATTTAAACATTAAAATGTGGTTGATTGAATGTTTACAGACAGACAGACAAACTTTGAAATGTTTCGCTGCTACTCAAGTGCTAGGCTTTATTACGTTCAGTTAACAAGGAATGGTGTGAAATTTTAATATCTGCCTTTGAAAACTTTAGGATGGGCTTAAGCCCCTCTAATATAAGCCTCTACCTTTGAACATATATATAAAAAGAATATCTCGATCTTTGGATATATATATATATATATACGATCTTGATTCGTTTAGTACACGTAAATCTACATATGTGTTTGTCTTGCTGGTGATATGAAGCAAATTGTAACTCATATTTGAAAATTGCAAGTCAAACGACCGCGTAGAATACAACTGACAACAGACAACTTGACATAGCTGTGTATGACTAATGCACTAATCATGTGAACAAACACAGCATGTTTAGCGACTTAGAGCAGATTATGCATGTGACTGTCAATGATTTTTCATGGCTGCATAGAACTTTGAACATGTGACTCCATGTCAAATACTCCATTGTAACTAAATGGCTAGCAAATCTTGAGATACGTTTATATTAAATGTATGTGTGTGTGTGTGTGTGTGTGTGTGTGTGTGTGTGTGTGGCGCGCGCGCGCGCAGGGTTATTCTTTGCAACATATCAAGAACAAGCCTTTGTATAATGGTTCAAAACATTTAAAAATTTCCGTGCATTTAAGTACACATCTTCAGATAAATGTAAACTGTATAAATATTTCAAACAAGTATGATGGAAAAAAGTAAGGAATAAAAAAACATACACACTCAAAGTAATTTGACAGGTGTGTCGTACATGTTCTTTGGTTATTTAAACACTTGAGACAGATACGACCAAATACAAAATAATTGAATCGTAAAATAGTTTTTTTGGTGTAGTGGTAACGCATGCATCCTGTATGTGAGAGACCCATGTTCATATCCAGGCTTCCAAAACAGTGTCAATATCTCGCATACTAAGTGGCTTTTACTAGGATAACCCAACATTGTTATCTGGGTTAGTCATTAGTTGGTCTATCACTCTTTTATGGGACACCCGATATAAAGAAACAAGAAGCCAAATTGGTTAGATATGTTAAACGGGTGATTTTAAGCATAAACTTTAATAAAAAAATTCAACTTACGTTCAATCAAATTGGAAATTTGTATTTTCTTACAAGTTGATTGGCTTGCTTCATGGTTATAGAACATGTTAATACTGAATATGTGTCTTTGAAATTTAAACTGTGCGTTATACCATGTGCTACTTACTAGTTGCTTTCTTTTTTGTATACATACGTGTGTGCATAGTAATTATTAATATGTATATAAAATATACATGTACAACAGTTTTAGTAAATTTGTTATCCAATGCAACACTCTTTTATTCCTTGAATATAATAGAGTTAAAATCAACAACAAATTAATATAATGGAGTGATAATTATAATAACATTAAATAATATATTTATTACAATAATAAATAGAATTTATACAAATACAAATTTTCAAAAATGTTTATACAAAAATCTTTTACAGAATATTTCTTTTCATTGCGTGTATCAAAAATCGATTTTTATAAATAATGTCACTTATTTTAAAATTTTAATTAATTTAAAATTAGAATCGTTGTTTTGAAAAACACAAGTTTATTTTATATATTAAATAACTGGACAAATTTAAATACTTCAATACAAGATTTTGAGTTTTTAATATGTTAAATTATTGACTCATATATATATGTATATATGTAGTATATATGTAGTTTTTTATGTATATATATCATTGACTCATAAATAAGTATCACTGATAGAAACTCGTATATTATATTGTAATTTCTTAATCAAAATTTTCAGAAATTAACTACTTAAATCATATAACGTTCATAGTAGAGGCAAAAATTAAGTTCTACATTTTAAATTCATAGGCCAAAAAATGTTTAAATGCAGGAGTGAATCTCAGTGTGAAGACCTGAGTGAGAGATTAAGTCCTTGTTTTACATATCAGTCAAATTTGTGTCACTTTGACTATCTTATTCTTCCTTTCAATAGTCACTTTGACTATATTATTCTTCCTTTCAATAGATGATTAAATAATGCAAAAATTATTTGACACTATAATAGAAGTTAATGACGGGTGAAAACGCACAAAGAGAAAGTCTTTTATTATAGCGTGGTAGAACAATTTTTGTGAAGTAAAGTAGAAGTACGCCGTATTGTGTCACGTAACAGGCTTAACTGAGGTTGCATGCAAACTTTCAAGTCTATATATAGCCCATTTCATTCTTTAGATTTCCTGCAGACAGACAGACAGACATACAATCATACAGAAAAAACCGTTTTACACCATCCTGACAGAGAAAAAACAAACATCGCAGCAGCCTACTAGGCTTCAATGTTGTTGTCAAATCCAATTGATGCATCATCATAGGAATAATTCTTGGCTACCTAAAAATGAAGTTTCATGCTAAATTTAATATCTACAGATGAAATCTTCCTCAAGGTATATTATCATATGTTAAAATGTTACATGATTATAGTAAGTTTATTAACAAATCTATTTATTCTGTGATTTCTCATTGACTTAATGTTTATATTAGATCCATAGGCCTATAAAAAAGGTCACTAATGTTCAGGAAAATCCCGAAGAGTGACATTCATCATTATCGAACTCTATGTTACATATATAGGAATGAAGTTGCATGCAGAATTTCGAGTTTATAGATAAGTTTGTCCTAATGATGTAGTGCAAACAGACAGAAGAAATACAATAATCCAGTACCTCAAGTGATATGCTTCGCTAATGTTCAGCCAGTAAACAAACAAGATCCCAGCTCTAAGGTTTAAAATGAAACGTTTGGAACGGTATATAAAAATCAAATGATTCAATGAAATCTCTATTCATATTCCACATGGAACATATTGATATGTTGTCGATATCATGATACAGTTATTTCCAACACCTGACCTTACTTCGGTTTATGGCTCCACGGAGTTCACACATGGCCGCCCTGTGCTCAGCCGATCTGGCATTCGCGTCGGGTCGGTTCCAAGCTCGCTGCGCCGCTCTTCGGATACCAAGACATCTCCTCCAGTGTTCCGCGATTTCAGGCATCCACCAATAGACTGGTTTCCTCCCTCGACGAGACCGAAGGACTGTTCACATGCGGACGAGATGAGAGTCATAGCCACTGTGGCCAGATCTTCAGCGCTTCTATGACGACCAAGCGTCTTGTTCTTGACGAACTGACATTCCAGCATCGAGGTAGAGGAGCCGAATTGCGTCTGCATTCGCCTGCTCTGATACTCACTTCAAAAGAATGGCCAGGTGATCGCTGCGGAATAGTCCTCACAAACTTTCCAGTTGGTAATCCGGTAGGTGATCCCTTCAGATGAGAAATAGATGTCCAGGATCATCTCTCCATACCCTGGACGACGGAAGGTTAAAACGCCGCCCTTGTTGCGTTTTTAGTCTCAGAGAAACCCCATTCCACCGCTCTGGCATTAAAGTCGCCGCAAACAATCGGTGATATTCTCGTCCTAAAGGGAATCAATCATCCGACGAAAGTCCGCGATGAGTTGATTTGGTGTAAGGTAGCAGGAGAAGGTGAAACCCCCCCTCCAAACGAAACCGATACCCGAATCCGATACCAGGACAGGTAACTTTCCGAGGTCAAGAATCCAGATTGTAGCAGTGCCTGAAGGATCCGAGAATCACTGCGGGGAGCGACGGTTCTGATATTGCTCGCTGAGAACCAAGATACAGAGACTCGCTCCGAGGCAAACCGGCAAAGCAGATTGTTTGCTGTTTTGCTTCCCTGCATATTCAATTGAAAAACTCTTCTAATTTTTTCTGAGACATGAGCTTCTGGAGTGCTTCTTTATACGCCCTGCAGCGACTAGACCCAGCGGAATGTCTCACCTGTTTGCCGTTCAAGCCGGCTTCAGAACACAGGACGCAAGACTCAGCGGCATTTATTGGCTTTGTGGTTGTGGGCACCGCACTTGTAGCAGATACTACTCCTGTCTGAAGCGCTGCAGTGATTGGCTCATGACCAAATCCAGGCATTTAAAACACTTGGAGGCCGTGAGCTTTTCGCGTACGCGACACCTGACCCACCCGATCTTGATGTGGCCCTCGGTTAGAAGTTTTGCTACATCTCTGGCATCCAGCGTAAGAATTGCCATCTTCTGTCCACGAGAATTGGCCTTCGATACGAAGGTCTTTACTTCGATGGCGTCAACAAGGACGGATTTGACGGCATTGTCTACCTTCGCCTCGATCGGAAGTTCGTTTAGGTCCCTCACTTTCAGCTTCGACTTGGATTCGAGGACTATCACGTTAGCACCCAAAATGGATTGAAGGTCTGCGTTGAAAGCAGACTTACTCCCTGTGGCTCCCCGTGCTGGCCAAGAAGATCAGCAGCACGGGTCTTTGTAAGGACCTAGATTGAAACACGGCGCTCTTCTCATCAGGCTTCGCTATCTGGCGGATTTCATTCAGCACATCGGTGTAGGATTCATCCTCCGACGGCCTAATTAAAAGGACGTCCGGCCGCTTCCTGAGGGACTTCTTTGGAGGTTTACTCTTCTTCCTTTTGCCAGCTTGATCTTCAGGTTGCTGGAGAGGGGGTTTCTTCCTGGACTTCCTCCCGACGACCTTGAACCAAGTCTCATTTCCGTTTCAGCTGTTCTTCCGCCTTCTTCTTTTTATCTACCTCAGACTCGGCAGGACTCTTAGATGCGAGGGCAGGGGATGCTTCTGCAACGAGCAGGAGACCACCTCACAGGACGGCCACGACTTCCTAAGTTAGAGGACTCGTTGAAGGCTTTTTTCAAGTATCAAGATACCCTCCTTCACCTACTGGCTGATGTTCTTCTGACGAAGAGTCGTAGCCTTCATCACCGCTAATGTGCTCAGACATTTGCGGAGATGCCCTTCTTCCTCCTCCTTAGCCAGAGCAATGACAGCGTCGCAGGGCGTTGGTTTTTACTGAAGCCCGCTCCTGGTAGGCCTGAAGCCGCGGATTTTACAGTCACAGAGGAGGGTGGGGTTTCGCTAATACTCGCCATCCGGTTAGTGTTAACCGGCGTTCTCGACACTCGGGGCCTGCGTTCAAATTTATTTACATTCTCTTCAGCAATCCTGACTTGACTGGAAGGAGGCGGAGTTGGAAGCTCCTCCCATGAAAGTGTTTGGGGTTAGGAAACCTCGGGATGACTCTTGCACCTTTTTAATTAAGTAAACGTCCTTGATTTCTGGCTTAGCCCCCAAGACTAGGCAATTCTTCCTCCCCTACTGTACCCAAATGTGAATATCAGACCGGTCCCCCGCAGACGCAACTTAATCTGTGCCGAACTGCCCTCAAAACATAGGCAGTCTCGATAAGCAGTGGCCTCGGCAAGCACCCCCCCCCTTCTAAAGGTTGCAGGATGGTTTTTTTTCCGGTCGCCAACCGGCACTACTACAACCAAAGGGATTTATTTAATGAAGCCTACTATTTCTATGTATAGTGGCTCGTTCGTCTGAGTTAATAAGTTTTCTTTATAGATAGATGTAGATTACATAATGTTCATTTCAACCGTTCTATTTATAAAAATAACTGCCAAGAAAATTTAAAATCATTAGCATATATAATAAAACAAAAAAGGTGAGAAACTGATGTATGAAAGAACTATTTTCATTCAAAACAAACGAAATCTAAAGTTTGAATGTTGCTGGTGTTTTTAATTAGTAAAATAATTTTTTATCATAAAGAAAATTGTCCTCCTACGATATATATATTTTTTATAACATGAGGGAAGTAAAGATATTTTTGATATGTTCTAAATTTACTGGAGATTTCAATGGCAAAAATTTGGTATACTAAGTACACATTGAAGGAAGAGAGGGCAGGTGGCAGGAGAAGAAGCACAGATGGAGGCAGGTGTTACAAACCAGACCCAGGTGTCCAGACACCTTGTGTTCAGACCCTGGAACTGGATATTTATGGAGAACATCTCAAGACTGGCAGTGCAAGAAAGAAATCAAGGACAATGTATAAAGACTGCTTCATATGATTATTTATTATTAAAATACATAATACATGTATTTTTAATTATTTCAATGTATTTTTATTCAATCTATTTACTTGTTTTATCTATTAAAAATACAAATTTAAATGTAAAATTTAATTTTAATGAATACTTAACAAACATATATTTTAACTCTACTATCAACTTTATTATTTCTTATGTAATTTATCCTTGACTATCCCAATGAGTATCGACTAGAATCTAGTCTCTGATGTTGGTTTTTTCACCTTTGTTTAAAAAATCATTGGTTCAAATTTTAACCCAAATAAATAATATATTTTTTATGTGTTCCTAATAAATTAAAATGTCAAAAATATAGTACTTATAATTCAAAGAAATGTATTATGGACAATTATAAACCATAATACATATGGTTTAGAATCAAGGCAAGAGTTAATAATATGTAATTGGTACCAACTGCCATGTTGATGATATAGTAATTCAGTATTTATTCTTTGATGCATTTGAAAATGAAGGTGTTCAAGTGTTGTATATCAATGAAAAGTATAGCTTCTAATTTACACTATAACATTATATTTACTGTCAGTAAATATTTCTAAAAATAATAAATAACATGTTTTACAAAGTTAATGGTAAATTTAAAGATTTTTCAAATTTCACTTATCAAATTGTTAAGTAAAAACTATATTTACAATATGTTTACTATAACAAATGTTTGTGTAATAAAACAAAACGCTAATATCGCCAATAATTGTCTTGTACTTTTGTACCTCCACTTTGAACTCTACACTCCAGAATCTAGACTAAAGGTATATAAACACCAAAGCCTTATTTATTCATTCAGCAACAATTGACTTAATTTTTCATGTATCAATGGTAAACTGGTGTTTGAGGAAAACAGCTAAAAAATCAAGCTTTGGTATTATCTATGAAGAGCAAGCACATTACAGTTTCCACGTCTTTCCACTATATGTGCAATTGAAAATCTTGCCTATAGAACATCTATACGTATACAAAGTTTTGAAAATATTTTATACTAGAAGCGGAAACTTAGGTACAAGTGGTTTTTACGTATAAAACTAGAATTAGTGAAAGTAGAATCGTCAGGTTACCTACAGTTAATAAAGAACTCTATAGACAGTCCATTCAATACGTAGGCCCAAAATTATTTAATCAAATGACTGATGAAATCAAATCGAGTAATAACTTAAAACAATTCTACTCCTTACTAAAATCCTGGCTATTTACAAAACCTGATATTGCTTTTTTAACGAGTGTATTAATTTAAGTTTTATGCAACCACCTAATACATTGTTTACATCATTATTACATAATTTTTTTCATAGTAGTGTGTACGTGTGAATGTATGTTTTGGAGTGTGGATGTTCTATAGTATGCATGTATGTGTACGTATGTGGTTTTTCTGATATTTGTATGTAATTTTATGTAATACATTAATTTAATTTTCCATTATTTCAATATGTTTGTTTATACATTTTTTGTCAAATTATTTATGATTTTAGTACATGAGATTGTATATTTGTATTTTTTTAAAGCTTGTTTTTTTTATTTTTTGCATTGTCTTATTAGTTCCTAGTCACTCTATATTGCTTAAACGTCGGCTATATGTTGGTTGTAGTTTTCTGTAGTCTTGTGCAGACGTCGCGGAGAGCAGTCTGTTGACCTTTTAGTTTTTGTTTATGTAAGAGCAAGCAATAAACTGTTTATTTGTGTATTGTGTATCTGTTACACTGACCAGCTACTTGTTTTTGGTCAGTGACTTCCTAAGTTTTTTCATTTATTTGTAAACATGAATGTAAATATTGGAAAATAAATATTTATTTATAGTTTGGTGCATTGTTTAAAAAAATTAGTGAACTGATTTTGAGTGGCATTTATGACTTATTTTTATCATTTCAGATCAGCTTACTCAGGAAGCTGTAAAAATGTTTAATGAAAGTCTAATATAGAGTATACAAAGGCATGTCATTTTAAAGCCCACTGAAGCAGAAGTCGCAAATATTGTCTCAGAGGAATTACTATAAAAGACGTGACTGGAATAATTTTCTAACATCAAAATAAAGGTTTTATTAGAAGAACATAATTTATGTTTATTTATTTATTTTTAAGGTGCCAAAGTCAAATGTTGGTCTCATAAGAATGATTAGGACTGAAAACAATCTCAAAACATTCAACAGATTCATCAGTAAATTAAAAATGTTGATTTCTTAAAGAGAACAAACACTATATTTTTATATTTATTTATTTACTTTATCCATTGTTTGTGATCTTCTTGCATTCTTATCATGTCTCATTTATATTATTTACCACAAAAATTAAGATCCATTTGCATTGTAAACTATTAAATGATAGAAATTAAACGTAGCAGAAAAACGCTGTTTGCTAGTAAATAATTAATCTTTTGAGAAAATGTGGTGGACCCCCTCGGGTTTCCTAATAATCCTAATGAGTGCGGTGTGACAGTTGACAAAAAGTCATATGAGGAAGTAAGTCACTTATTTAATGATAATTTATTTGATAAAAATATTTTCAAATCAACTTGAAAGAATAATGAAAGTTTATAAACTTTGAGAGAGTTAAGGATATTGAAAGAACTGAAAACCCTAAATCTGTTATACGTAAGTGAGAACACTATTTGAAATTCTATGTTTTATTACAAATCTCTAACTGTTTGAGCTGCCATAGAAAATAATGCGATGTCAAATGAATTTACCTTTAATGTTTTAGTTAATGCTGGATCCATGCCATACAAAGTAACTTTGGTTCTTGAACCAAAAGAAGATGATTTTGATCAGTATTGAGTATTGAAATCAAAATGAATAGAACTGGACTGACAACCAACAAGTTGTCTTAATTGATATTGCTTTTCCTGACGAAGCTACATCTATTCTACATTACGACACCATTAACAAGCATAACTGCCGGTAATTGGATAAAATTAAAACACATAGGAAAGTTTAGTGAATGTGAGTCTATAAAGTATCTGGAAAAAGTGAATACGTGGGCAAAAACTGTACAAGACCAACTAGTTGGACCATTTGTTATTGTTGGTAATTTGAACGCATAATTGTATCATCGCACACATCATGAAATATTTCCATCGCTAACAACTTCTTGGCCCTCGGTTTGTCCTAAGAATATTCACATTAAATTGACCTTATTAATTGGAAGTATTTTGGTTTCATTCACTTCTGACTAAGTATATTTTGCTTTGATGAATAAGTTATCAAAACTGTGGGAGACAGATAATAAGTTATAACAGAATGTTTCAATAAATCTTACATCTTGATAAAATCAGCTGACATGAATTATGTTGTTCTAGATATTACGCCACCTTCTGACCATACCAATAAGAGATAGTAGAATGCTTTGAGAATTGGTATATGATCTCTTCTTCAGGCATGCATACAACTAAAACATCTTTTGGATTGTATCAGATGTGGGCCACAATTTAATAACTGAACCTACAACTAAGAAAACAAACTATAATATCCACCTGATACAGTTATCAAAATATACTAACTAAAGTAAAATACAGGTGCATAGAACACAATAACTGTTAATATGTAAAGTTTTCTCTATTGGCCTGGAATTTATTTTCTCCAAAAATTTTACTAATCTGAAATATATGAATCAACATTGTGTAATAACATGATTGAACCATGTATTACTATTTATCTAAATAAAATACTACGGTTTGTATTGTACCCTGATCCTAATCAGTTGAAGCTCTTATTATGGATTGATAAATAATTAACAGGTTAAAACTAACAAGTCTTGTCTAGTTTAATCTTGTTTGAACTGGTTGGTTTTATCAACACCTTACTTATTATCAGTATCGTGTTTTGAAGTATTTGAAGTATGGTTTCAGGATTATGTGGTAACAAGCATTTTAAATTAAATTTGGAGGATATACTACATGTTGATTTTGGTTATTTTATTTAAATGATTTCATGAGAAAGAACAGTACAGACACTTTTATACCAAGGCCATATGAATCACATCTATAACCAGATATAAAGCTACCATTAATCAACTTCAATATTATCCTTTGATTATAAACCTGACACAAATGTAAACACTTCTGGAAATTTTATATTTGAAATTTACAATAAATCGGTCTTAGACATAAAATCAAAACATAACTGAAAAGTCTTATGAAAAATAGTGAATTTTCTTAAATTCCAATAAATTTCTAACAGATATACCTATTCTCACAAATCTCGATAGGTTATTTCTTTTAATATAACTAGTTATGTATATTGAGAAAAATTAATTTATCATAATGTCCAAATTAAATATTTAAAGATCTTTATTGACATTGAATAATTGTTCTAAAACAGACATATTTATAATTGTTAATAGTAATAACAAGTAGAAAACAATTTTTGAGAACGGGGAACATAATCTCTTCTTTGTGAGTTAGATCTCTAAGATATAAGGTTAAGCTTATGCATTGAAGTATAAAAATAAAAGACATTTATATTGGAAAATGTGTGTACTTTGCTATTAAAGATATTTGAGTTTGCTAAGCCCAGTAATGCAGATTTTTATTTATGAAGTAGACAAATACATGTTCTTGAAACATTGTTTTAGTTTGTTATAATACAGATGATCAAATTCTATAAACCTTCTACTACCTTTCATATGTACAAAGAACACTTTCATCTTTTTTATCATACAGCTTGATTTTGTTATTTGAACTTACTTTTTTCATATTTTACCAACTCATCAATACATTAAGCACTGCTATAAATGCCACAGGTAGGTTTTGATAATAATTTGTTGTGTACCTAATAAATAATTTCACAAAGACTAAATATATATTTCAAAATTACAAATTGCTCCACACTGTGTATATATATATATATATATATATATATATATATATATATATATATATATATATATATATATATACAGGAGCAAGTGGATTCTTGGAGTAGTATGATCAGATAATTGTGGTGCTGTGTCTACAGTCAGCTACTGAACACAATTACTTGACTGTGGAATCAAATAATAACATTCAATGAGATGAACTGTATTGTTGTCTAGGACGACCAACTGCATCAATTGAAGTTAATCATCGGAAGGAAAACAAAGCGATTGAGACAACTGATGAATCTGTCATTTCATAGTAAAGGCTGTTTATTATTACACAATCTTCTGTGTACATTTAATTTATAAACTTTAATTTATTAATCTTAATTAATTCCAAACATCGAGGATGAAGAGATCCAATTAACTGCCAGACTAACCCAATAATGTTTTCTTTAAAACTAATTAATCTATGTAGTTTTTTATTTTGTCCAAATGCCATACTGTGTTTTACTCCTAATTGTTTTATAAAAATTGATGGCAATTTACATAAAAATAAAAAAATATTCAGCAAAGAATTTAGAAACAAGTGTTTTCAAGTGGTTTGACAGAATCCCAACATGTTTTATAGAGCAATAAAAGTTGGACTGCTGATACAGTCTCAACTAAAATAAACTGCACAAGAAGATTTATTTGAAGATACATAGAAATTTGCTTTAACTAAAGATCCAAGAAAGTTGGTTAGCAATGGCAGAAGTTAGTTCTATTTACATTTTTTTGCTTATTACTGACCTCCACTGACATTGAAACACATTAAGCAAATTGAATAAAGACACTTTAGGTAATTTAATTGGGACCTAATTATGAAAATATAATTTGAAACAGTATCAAATGCACCAACTATGAAATGAATCTTTTGCCAAGAAGGAATATTATCTACTCTGTGGCATTTTTTTACTATAGTTATAAAATGTAAAAAATTAAATCATAGAGTTTTGTACCAAACTATTGTACTGTACTTTAATTTAACTGGTACAAATTTATTGCAAATATATTTAGTATTCAATCAAATGAAGAAGAACAAAATTCACAGTTTTATCTATAATTTTTTAGGTTAATATATTACATTTTTTAATAACATGTCACTTTAATCAAATGATGAAAAATACTTGTAAAAGTGGATAGGCAGTTTAAAGATCCATAAAACTTTTTAATAGATTAGAATATTCTTTAAATGTACTCCTAATAAATTAATAGTACAAGAAAAATGATATACTTTGTAATTCCAATATAACTGATACCAAACCATCATTGTCTTAAATCAAGTGGAACAATTTTTTCTTATGAGTATCAACAGTATTGCCAATGAGTAAAGCCCTGACACTACTTCACTGTGACAAGTAATGATTTTAGGTAAGAAGATGTCTTACATAAAGGTACTGAGTGAACATCGTGCCCCATTTGTTCGTCTAAGGAACGATCCATTTAATTTGACAAATGAACTCATGTGAAATCGATGGAAGGCGACTAGCCGAATCAATAAGAGTACATTTTTAGTGAGCTAGCAAGCTGTGAGATGGGAGGGAAGGGGCAACTATGCTAGACCTCGCGGAGACGGAGAGATCAATACCTCCCACCACCCCCAGCCCTTGTCGTCACCAGCCCACCTCTCCCTACGATAGGCAAATACTTGAAATTTATGGAGTCCGACTTTAGCTCCCGATATTAGTACGATAAATCAAATTTTTCAGTGACATTACCAGGCATTAAGTTGTTTTAAAAATTAAAATCTATAAACGAGATAAAAATATCCTCCATGTCTTAGTATATCTTTTGTTCCTAAATACCTAATACAGTTTAGTAATATAACACAATCAGAATATTACCATTTAAAAAGGTTACAACATAACAGTGGTAATGACTTATACCTAACAAAAATATGAAAGATAATTTGAATCAAGAAAGAGAACTATAATATATGCATAATTGCAGACCAATGTCGGTACGAGAAATGACGAGATGGGATGAGTTGAGTATCCAGTTTCTTACTTAAGTATGCATTCAAGCTTTCACACAAGCTTTCATTAACAGGTTAAACGCATTTCTTCTGTACATCCCATCAAACCTACTCTATACATGAGTGGTGTGTTTATTTTCTTCTTGTATGATGTGGTAAAAACAATTTTTAGTTTTTGAACAGTTAAATTGATGTTAGCTAGCTATTCAACTGGACTATTTGGTTACTCAAAGTTCATTCTAAATATTAATTTTCCCCTGTTTTTCTTTGGAATATGGGAACAAATCAACAATTTTAGAAACCAAACCTCAGCTTGTCGTCCATCAAATGAAAGAACATTTAATAAAAAAAAACTGTTAACTAGCCAGAAAAAAATGCAATTATTGAAAATTGGAATTTTACACATTTTTTGTGTACATATTTTACAAGTGAAAATAAAACAAAAGGCTTTAAACACATATAAAACAAATTTTACTTCTAATCATGTGGACATCAAATAAGATTTGATGTCCACATGGTTGATTAAGATACGTAATTAACATCAATTTTTGAAAGAGAAACATCTATTCCTGTTTTAATATACAATTTTGTGGTAAGGCAATAATATCCAAAAGTACGGTACTTAAGTTTGGAAGAAGGCTGGGGGCTCTGTGTAATTAAAACCAAAATACGAAATTCCTAATTTCATAAACATTATAATGAAAACTACAGAGACAAGTGTTCAGGAACAAATTAAAAGTTTTAGTAAACAAGAATGTAGTAGATTTTTGTTATCTCATTTGATTGGTCATAGGATTACATTGCTATTTTAAAATCTTTAGTTGTTACCTATTATGAAAAAGGGGTGAAATAAAGAAATATTTGAAAACAAACTATGAAGACTAATAAACACCACCAATGCTTTCAATAGGCTTTCCATGATTTAAAAAGTTAAAAGAAGTATTAATCTATTTTCAACCTACATATACAGTAAACCTTATAGTGATCTAACCCTTTTTTCAATGATCTTTTTGATCTGAGTCACACATTAGGTTCAGGTGTACCTGAAGGAATGTTTTGTGGTCAATTGTCTCTGAAGCTGAAAACAAAATTTTAATATTCAAAATTTCAAGATGTTTTGATACTATTCTCTATAAAAATAGACATAACATGATTGAGCCATTATAATATATATGATACTGAGGTTAAATGTGAGAAGTTTAATGAAACTCTAGAAAGTTTTGATACTATTCTCTATAAAAATAGACATAACATGATTGAGCCATTATAATATATATGATACTGAGGTTAAATGCGAGAAGTTTAATGAAACTCTAGAAAGTTTTGATAAAGAGCCTTTTATGCACTTTTAAACATAATTAAAGAGGTGGAGAAGCTGACATGGCTACGTATATTTATAAAGATACACAAATGAAAAATTTGTTATGTCTAAAAACCTAATTAACAGTTTTTAATATTAACTTAGTCTGTAAGTATTTTTATTATGTTGATGGTGTGTTCGACAGGTTATATTTATTGAAACCTCAAACAAACATTCCTAATTTGTATTATGAAAAACACAATGTGTGATATCTCACCACAATTGATTAACAAATATAATTAAACTTGGAAAGGCAAATCTTGCACAGACTCATTTCATTTAACAAAAAATGAGAAAAAACAATTTATGTGTATGGACGCAGACAAAAGCTAGCTCAACAATGAAGGTGGACTTGCAATGGATTATTGATCCAACTAAAAACGCTGGTGGTACTGCATTACAATTCTACCTAAAACTCTCCCCTTCCTCTACAGTTTTGAATTATTTACTTTGTTTTAAATATTTCTAGCAAAAACTTTTTTAGTTTTCATTTATATGAATATATTTAAATTAAACAATCCCAAAAAGTACTTTGTACAAAGTAATAAAAAAAATAATAGAAGAATGACAAGAAAAATACAACAAAATTACTGTCTTGTCTATCTTCAAATTTGTTTTTTTTTTTACGTAACAATTATAGTACCTTAAGAATTGTTTGAATTACAACACAAAATTCAGTTAGAATTATATAATCAAGACTTGCTGACTAATAGAATAGGTAAGGTAACATAAAGGGGCGTAACTTGTATCCTTGTTGACAAGGAAGACCTACAATGTGGAAGCCAACAAAATACAGCTCCGCCATCATGCAAACATATCTCTCATACAAAACAGTAAAATAGGTGTCCTGGAATAATTTTATACTCAACTCTACCTACTTAAATAAATTTTAAAGTGTGTTTCAGCTAAATCATGTTCATCAATTACTTTTACTGCAGCTTTTTAATTTACTCATTTTCTATTTTAATAAACTAACATCTTGAAGTATGTCCCAAGTAATCGATCCTTTCTAAGAACTACCACTAAACAAATACTTGATAAGAAAATGGGTATTGCATTTCTCATCAGTGATGGTGTCACCTGAAGTACCTATACTACTCTTACGTAATTGGTGAGGACAAGAACCTTGTACTCTGTCAGTGAAGCAGATAAAACTGAAAATTATTAAACTAAAAGACTTATTTACTGTTGGTATAAAATATATCAATCTCAATATCTTTGTATATAACTTTTTTGAATAGTACTTTATATTTGTTTGCCATCCAGTAACTGGAGCAGACTCTTCAATTCTTATTCTGTTCTTACGTCATTGCTGACATTGGCAGTGTTGTATGTCTTCACTAAACATGTTTACTACATAACCTAATATGTAGGCAAATTTAAAATTTAATGTATTGAGACAAGAGGAATAAAACCATTTTCTTGGGGAAATACCTAATGCTATTACAACCTGATTTAGTAGATTGCTAGGGCAATTTTTAAAAATAATAAAAAACTAATTTTTACCATTTGAAAGGTTTCATAGATTCTATAATTCAGTGTGTTTAACTGAGTTCTAAGTTTGGCGGTAGTCTATTTTATACCTTAATAACATCACAAGAAAATGTTTTATTTTTCTTATTTTTTATATAGAACAATGTTTTAATAAGATTTAAAATTAAAGTTTTCAATAGTTGATTTTGGAGTTGTTTGAGAAAAAATTATTTTTTGCGTCTAAAGATATTTGGAAGTATAGCATATGTTCACTTGTATAACTTTAATTTTTACTCCGAATAACATAAAAAATATTAAAAACTTAAATAGACAGAAAGAAAACTAAGCATCTTGGGATATGCATCTACAGGAATATTTCAATATCTTTAATTATTTCCCAATGTTTGATGCCATATTTTAGATTCACCTCGTACTTGTATGTGCAGCTAAGAAGACAATTCAGATACTAAGAAAATATTACATTACAACCAAATCAATGTTTATACTACTTAAAAGCCCGTTTAATAATAGTGTTTATTAAAACACATAATTTTCAACAATAAAACATAATATTATTTGTTTACTATAAACCGACAGTGATGAAAATTCTAAATTATAGTTATATATAAAATGCAGTAAGAATTTATCTGTATAAAAGAAGTGATTTAATCCAGCGACGTCAATAACCTTGTATTGAATGTTTGAAAATGAATAATTCACATCTGGTGATCCAATGCCAAGTAATAAAGACATAGCTGGCATTTCTCATTCAGATGTAATTGGACTAACGCCAATTACATATCTAGAATTGAATTCTAAGACAACTTTCAATACCTTTCTTCAAGAAAATATTAATAAAGTAAAAACCTGTATGTCACATAATTTTAATTTCAATATTATTTGTAGCAAAATTAATTAATTTTTACGAAATTTGGAAGATGTTCTCATAAACTTTATATCATATGTCAATATTGTAATTAATTAAATCCACTCAATATAGTTATTAGTTGCATTTCACATTATATAAAACTTACTGAAGATATTCTTGAATATTGCTTTACAGAAACAGTAATGAGCTGCCATTTTGTACTGGGTGAGATAGATATCTCTATTTTCCACTGTTATTCTTCTTTTATTAAGACCTTTCAACATGGGCAAAGTTGTAACAGTGACTAAAATGTTCACTTTTATTTCCTAGAAAAGTGTCCTGAGTTCCATCCCTCCATCTTTATCCATTAAAATCTAAACAGAGTGTATCCATACTTTTAACTCATACTGTATATACTTAGGCTATATGTATGTATGTATCGGGTTGTGCAATATAATGTGGGCTTGTCAACATCATAATTTTTAAGATTCAGGCTACACCTGGTACAGACTCAGTATTTACACGTAGCTAGACCGAGTTTATTAGACAGTACCAACCAATTATGTAAATGTTTCAAGATAGAGGCCGTTTCCATTTATTTATAAATTCACCACTATTTTCCGACACAGACTCAAAATGAACGCTGTTTAAAAAATACTGTACTAGATCATTTAAAACATCTTTGCAATTTTTCATTATCCCTCAAGGTTTCTCAGGTTATATCTGTTATTGTGCATTGTAGAGCAAAACCAAAAAATATATTTAGAATGCTATGGTTATTTACAACATTGTTTGTATTTACGTCTTCTGTTATCTTGTAAGGTTACATGATAGTGGTTGTAAAAAGCTTTTAGAAGTATATGATATCATTGAATCATTATAATATCATACTAATATTTATTAATGCCAAACATATTCCAATAAGTATGTTATGGAATACAGAAGATTTGGATTCAGTCCATTGTAAGTTCAGGTTGCTTAGCATTCCAAACAGAAAGAGAAGTAGACACAGAAAAACAGGAATTATATTATATTGCTGATTTGCTCACCAAACAATAATATATCTATACGTTTGTAAAACTCCTGTAAGGAGTTTGAAAGCTGTTTTCAGGTAATAAGTCCCATGTGTGAAAATACTTTGGTCCGGGCTTAATAAATGTAATTGTAAATTACTTATTTTATTTCCGTATCTTCAAAATATTAAATTATACAATCCATGTAACAAAAAATATATCCTAAGATTAGTTAAATAATTTTATACAGGACTATTTCAAGAGTAATATTAAAGAGGTAAGTGCATGTTGTTAAGTCAAGACTGGGTGGAAAGCTGAGCAAACAATTATAATTTTACAACTTAAGCGTAATTACTGCCACAGATTACAGCGGGGCTCTAGCACAGCACAAGAGCAGCACTGACAACCAGTTTTCTTTAATTCTATTTATAATTTCAGAGTTTGCAGTTTGCAAACATGCTCTGTTTAATAAAGTTATTAAAATGATCATTAATAACACATAATTAAAAGTATTGGACATTATTTTATACAATGAAAAACTTGAAATAATTTTGCTAGTGTTGATTATTCATTGCCTTTAGGGAAATTTGGTACAAAGCAAAAATTTTATGTTGAAAAAACAAATTTACGAATATGAAATATATCATAAAATGCAAAATAACAACTGAACTTCTAGAAGTAGTAAACTTACTAAAATAACTGTGTGAATGTACGTAACATTGTAATTTTATACTTACAAAATGTCATTTCTATGTTTTATAGGTAAACCACAATGAGGAGGTAACACTTCAAGATTAATTTTTTACCACCTCATTTCCAACATAAAAACTACACATCAAACTGCTTGAATTAAAAATGTAGCCCTGTTGGACTCTTTATAATTAATGTTTGCTCAAATGTATGGAATTTAATAAATACATTATTAATTTATTATATAAAAATTGCTATTATTTAATTATTTATTATATCGAAGTAATAAGAACCAAATTGAGAGAAATTATCAGTCTTACTATAACTGCTATAAAATTTCTTCCAAAACGGAAACCATGTTACTTGTATTTATTGAAAGCAGGGAGTCAATATTGAAACACGTTTAAACAGACTCTATTTACTACCCATGTATTAATTGAATTGAAGCTGAAGAAGCTCTTATTACCAAATATTCCATCCTTTCTAGGCTACTCATCTAGGGAGATGATGGTTGGATTGAATATGCTGTGTTTGCCAAACAATCAATTTTTTCATACTACCCACTACAAGAAGCTGACACAAAAAGCTTTAATTCCTACCTACCCAGGTATTGGAAGTAGATGAGTATAGCTCAAACAAGTCACTTTTAGTTTTATAATAATTTTAATCGAGAAATTGACTTTGTATATGTTACAAAACAATATTTTCAGTTTTTCCGAATTATTAGTAATGTAAATAATTGGTGAAAACTCATAAAGTTATTTTTTTAATCATCCATTGTAAATAACGAAGTTATATTTATTTAAATTTCAATGTCCCACAAAACTTTTATTAACCTGAAATATATTTTTACGAAAATGTATACATACACACACAAAAGATAGTACATTCCAATGAAACTACATAAACAACTATATCCTTGTTGGCACAGACATCTAGCTAATATTACCAAAATAATAAAAAATACTTTACAACAAACAAGGTACACAGAATTTCTATTTTGTAAATTAAATATTATTTAAACTCAAATCTTTATTGCACATATGACATAGTACTGTTTTACAATAGGCAAACAGGGTGCATTGTCAGTTATTTAAAATAAAACAAATATGATTTTATGACAGATCAAAATAGTAATAATAAAATACAATAAACAACAAAAAACATTCAAACTGTTAAGAAATCATGCAATTAATTCTTATTCCTTAAAATATTCATGGTATAAACATTCAAGACATAAATTGGTACACATCACAGGATGAAAATAAACAAGGAGAATTAATGAACATGGAATGAGTGACCTGTAGAAGATAATTTACAAAAGAAGAAATGTTTATGTAACTTTTAATGTTGCATATTTATAGTTTAGTAACCCAATATTAACAATAGAGATGTAGCCTCGAAAAGTGTTTGATACATATGTATATAATAATAAACCTTTTTAACATTTTTTAACTTTTTTATTTTCATACAATGTACATTTCGAATTCAAGGTACACCTGAAGATGAAAATAAAAAAGTTTAAAAAGTGTTAAAAAGGTTTATTACTATATACATACAATATTAACATTCTTTATTGTTGATAATATACTAGTGGATCTACAGATCTGTTTTAATAATTTTAAATGTTCAAGATGACTGTAGAATCTCTTCTCTTTATCTGTCAATGAGTTTTAAAATAATAATGTCAAAATAACAGACTTTAAAATTAAAATGATTAGATATGTTACTACTGTATAAGAAAAGTATGTCAACTTGTTGGGTTTGCAAAAATTAAAACTTATCTCTAATCTTTTGTTGTATTACATTTACCCAAAGGAGTACAAGAAATGCTGCAATCAAGATTTATCACCCCTAGGTGTTTGGCGAAGACCAAAATATGGTAAATCAGTTACAAACTGTCATCTCAAAACTGATTGATATAATTGACACGGTATAACAAATGTGTTAACGAGGAACACTTAACATTCTACAATATCAATCCAACAAATGGCAGTTGATTTCTGTTAATAATTGTAATGAAAAACTATGTTATAAAAATACTAATATTTTAAATTACTCCTTCTTGATTATTAAATACAAAAATTCTATTAAAATAATTTTGTATTAATTACATTTTAAATTAGTAAAATTAAAAAACTTATATATTCATAACTTATACAAGTGATTCTCACAGTTTAAATTATGTTTAAGTCTACCTTCTCAAAAATAAACTAAACGAAAATATGCAAAAACTAAATGAATGTAAAACAAATAAACAAAATGAAATCTGACAAAAACATGAAAAAGTATCCGAAGCAAATCCATGGAAGTGCAGCACAGATAAACAAGATTAGCAATATGAGAACATCCATCACCTGCCCAAAAAAAATTAAAACTCTTACCCGAGGAGGGCAGTCTCCTCTGCGGCTGCGGACGCGGGCATCTTCCTGCACACCAAACATAGGCTACTAACAACAACCGTTACTGTACGGCTACATCTACTCACAACTCAACAGCTCAAACTATATTAACCTACTGGTACTTATTATGCTATTCTACAAAAACCAAATTGCTCTAAAGTAGGTGTAATGTTGGATATACATCTCTTCCATTTTAAATTGTTGTAATACTAGACTGTTTTATCACTTGTAAAAAATACAATTACATTCATTGCTAATCAAAATTGTTATGAACAGGTAATATTAACTCCTTATACTGTTTAAATCACAAACTGTAATTATATCTCTTCCCTTCCTTATAAAATACATTATCAATATATGCATATAAAACATACTGTTAAAATTTGTATTTCACTTTTAGATGCAATTTGATTATTGTATGTATATGTTTTAATTTAATTTAATTTATTGAGAATTTTAAAAGTATAAATACAATTTTTTCTTTAATTGCTGGTTATAATATAAAAAATATCTTGTATAACTTAATTTTAACTTGCATAATTTATTTTTACTTTTATTAACAATGTGTTTTCAAATTAATGTAAACTATTTGTCTAATAGATTCATTTGCAACAAACTTTTTTTAAATAGAAAACCTTGATTATAACAAAATTCTGCTGAACAATTTCTTTATAAAATATTTCAGTGTATGCAATATTACTAGTTATATCAACCTACTTATTTTTACGTGTAAAAATTTCACAACAAACCTGTGGGGTAAATTTAAAATTACAGAAGCAGTGCTGCTGTTTATAGTGAAAATATAAATGCACAACAGCTTTGCAGCTACGCTCAACATGCAGTGTATGCAGACCTACTAAACTTACTATTTCATGTATAATACTTACTATGTTATTGGTGTCTTGACTGAACTACACTGAGCAACTCAGCACGATAGCTGATAGTACAGTAAGTCTATAGTTTCATATCTTATCACCAAACTAGCTTACATGGATGAATAGCTAGTAAAATTGGCAAAATTAATGCGTTCAACAATACAATAGTTAATTCTGTTACATTACCGTGGTTTCACAAATTTACTGAAGTAAATTTTAATTATTTTGTTAAATACACAAATAGAACTAAACACTGAAAAATGTTCACCACTACTTCTCTGAATCTCACAGAATATATTATTAAAATAAACCACATGTACATCGAAACCCTATTTTTGATTGTACTTTTGTATTTTCTTTTATTATTCAGAAATCCCTTAATGTTTAAATTTGAAATGCTCAGTTTTGAACAGAATGGGGATCATTCTGTTATTAAATATATACCACTCGTGTTAACATGTTACGGCAGCACAAATGTACCTCCAGTGACCATCCTGTCACCATCATTAAAATTATACAAAATTATTTATTATCACTTAAACTGTAGTTCAAATTAAATTTTAATGTTAAGAAAATTAAGAAAAATATAACAAACAATAGAAAAGAACAGCTAATAAAAATATTTCAAAACTGACCTTGTGACAACAGGTTGAGGCTCTTTCTCAATGAGGGGCTCCGAGCGCCTTTGGTTGACTGTGAAACTAAACACCTTTTTGACAGATTCCATCATGTTAAATTTATTGTCTGGGATGGTTGTAGTCTTGTAGACGTCGTCCGCAAGGGACCGATACGAGGCCCCCAGCCCACCCGGCATGCTGCCTTCACATCACATCACACGACATCAACACATACACAAGCTAGGCGGGTATCTGCTCACAGTTTTGTAATGAAAGCAATGTAACATAATTGAGTGTCCAATTATCAAATTTACTTATTCTACATTTTTATTAAAAAGTGTTGGCAATATAATTTCCAGATTTATTGTTTTATAATAACATATAAAGGTCTAAAACAGGCTAAGAATTTTTATTACTTTTTTCACAATATTAAAATATTCTTATTCCAGTGAATGGTTTATACAAGCCATAAAAACTTAATTTTACGTTAAGTTTTCAACTAAGCAAAATGATTTTTTAACTTTAAATTTTACTACTTCATTCAAAATACAAGAAAAAATTTGCTGGCAATTTATGAAAACATTAAAAAACACTAAAAAACTGACCGCCATAATGAAAACGTGTTGGTGACAAACTGTAAGTCAATTGCAGTTAGCATCAAAATACTTTCCTTGTTTTGAAAAACATTATTGGAATGTTACAATATGATATTTAAATTCTTTCATACTGAACTCCTGTTCTATTTTAAATTACAAGGAATTAATGATAAACCTTTGCAGTATACGAGATTATAAGATTCTGTTACACTTTTGCTATAAAAGAGTACTGTAAATAATGAAAAATGTACTAAAATTTTGTATATATTTAATAAAAAATACTGTTAAAGTGAAGATGTAATAAACTGGACTACAGCCACATGCTTCCATCACAGCTTTGAGCTGAAAGATACCCTAACATAAGAAATCTAAAATATAGGAAATAATATAAATGTGCAATAAATTATATAACTAAAATAATTGATTACACCAATAAAAATGCATTACTAGAGTTCCAAACACACAATTATTATATTTCATAAAAGGCATTTGACTGAATAATAAATATATTATACAGTAAAGGATGCTCAAACTATAATATTTTTTAACGTTAATTGTAAAGGATAAAATTATGTTTTAAAAATTGTCTCACATTATGAGTTAATTACTTATATGTAAATTAAGCTCAATAAAATAGTCTATTTATGTAATTGAAATATTTCATTGTGTATTTTTATTTTATTAAGACTTTTAACAGGTATGCAATCGTTTGGTAAAAAGGCATCTTTAATATTGTATAGGAATCGAGATCTGTATTAAATTTAGAAAAATTTTAAAATTAACTTTTGAGCTACATACACACAATTTTTATTTAGTAAATTTATTAAATTAATTTTCTCTGGGTTACTATTAAATATTTTACAAAATATAAAAATTGTGTATTTTACAAAACATATGCTATGGTAAAAGTGAAAACTATACTTCAATAATAAACATTCAAATGCAAGTGATTTCATGCAAAACATCCAATACTGTAACTGCAGCATGCTTGTTCAGCTTTAGAGATATACTGTATATTAATTAAGTTAAAGTAAGCTGTCAAATGAAGCGTCATTTGCTCAATTAACTGAAGACTCAAGCCAAAAAAGGCAATACTTTGACATCAATTTAATCTTAGCTGCATGAAAACAATTACAGAAAGCTCATTTATTTTCAAAACCACAAACATTTTGCTCTGCAATAAAAAAGTCAAAATGTAGTATAAAAGTAATCATGAAGTATATAACCCAATATTATGCTTAGGTCCAAATAAATGGTCAATATAATTTGGTTTTATATGAATCATAAGAATTAATATAAATATTTGACAAAGACTACAAGAAAATTCTTTAAAACTATAGAGGTATTACTAATTCTAAAAATATTAAAAAATATTATCTGATTGCAAATAAGTGCAAGTTTTATATAATTATAACAAATATTATTGCTTCAGTCGTAAATTGGTTTCTGTTTCTGCCAAAATTCTAAAGCATATAAGGTACATTTATGCTATATGATTTATTCTTTTTAAGTATAAAAGAATATAAAAATAGTAATTTTTCTAGAATGAAACAACAATTTATATTAATCCTTAAAAACTATCCTTCTTGTAAATACAGTACTATAATACTTATTAAATTGTAGTTTTAATGATGTCTAATATTTTAATTCTGAAAAATTTCTGTATTTATTGATTACAGACAAATCTATAAAATAACTGACCACTAAACTAAAAAAAACCAATCAGGCTTCAGTATAGCTGAATGTTTTTTTTTTCATGAATCATCTGTGGTAATAAAACTAGGTTTTTGAATTACTTGGTACATAGCTGAGATAAATAAATGAGATTTATTACTATAGCATTTAACAGTGCAATTCTTGAATTTGGATTTCAATTTTAATAACACTGGTTAATGAATACTCATTTTCCAATATTAGATTTCAAAGATCAAATTTAATTGAAAAGTGATGCCTACAGTTTATATACTTTTGCAATGGACAATTGTAGAGCACATCATTGTAGTGTTGCTAATTAATGTGTTATTAAAAATAACTTTTTTATTTAAAGAAAAACAGTTATGATATTTTATTTATCAATTATGTTTACTATGGCTTTATATTTTAAAATATACAGGTATCAGTGGTCATACGTTATGAACGTTTCGACTATCATTTCAAAATATTAAGTAATAATGAAATTATAGGTTTCTGTCCAGTGATTAATATGGGTCTATGTCCTCTTACTTTGGTCTCGGCTCATAAAATTAATATTGTCTGCATGCATATATAACTCAGACTAGACTGTTGGATATTAAAATTATATAGTAGTTATTTGGAAACTTTATAACTGAGTAAGGAATTATAAATTTATTTTAAAATATTACATCCTATTTGACAAAAATGTACTTTTTAAATAACAGTAAAACATTAGTGAATTGATGAATTGTCATTTTGCTAAATATTTCATATTACCTTGCCAACTGTTCTAATATAACTCTGCTATAACACACTATTATAACAATACTAACCCATAAAACATTTGATGAAAGTTAAAGTTATTTCATTACTACGTTTTCCATTAAAGATAGTTCTGACGATTAGGTTGGTGAATATTTTAGTTTAAGGCCTGAGATCTAATTTGCACTCTATAAGCATACGACCTGGTTTATCTTGAAATTGATGGAGAAATTTTCTTACAAGAAAGAACTGTTTCTCAGCCATATTAGTTTTTGGTGGATCAATGCTGTTAAAAAAGGCCATCAGACAAACTAACAAACAAATAACAATAAAATTACATTCACACAAATAGATAAAGAGACCAAAAATTACCACTTTAAGGGTCTTTATAGTTATAGAGCCTTTATGGATATAGTCTTTATGGTTAGTTGGCATGAATTAAAAATGCATTTACATGTCTGACATTTGGTTCTAAATGTGTCAAGCTAAGAAAAATATGATCTGAGAAAAAACAACATTTCATATTGCTAACCTTTTTGATAACTTCAAAACAAAACTAGCTTGGCTAACGATTGATTTATTTCTTAGAAGCAATTTCTCTACCGATTTCAAGAAACACTATCAAATTACCTGACTGTTGGCCATCCGAGGGTCAATCAGCCTACCCAGGAGTATTATTTATAAAACTGTTATTTGAGGTAAACTAATAAAAACTCACCTAATCTAACTATTATAGTATCAGCCCTACCCGAGGCTAATCACCCTATTCGAGGGCTGACAAATCTATCATAGAACCGACTGGCCTACATGAGAGCTAATTAACCTACTCGAGCAAAATTTAAAAAAATGTTCCATTATGTATATATTTTCCACGAATATGTATTTATTTTGCTACACATTATTTTTTATTAATTTGAAGATGGCAGAATGCTGTTATATGTGTCATGTGCAGTTTAATATTTTAATAGGTAGCCTACTTATAGTAGGTTGTAGTATCTGACAGCCTTTTCTGAATAAAACACATGACTACTGCAGAACATACTAGAATTTGAACAGCCCGAGACATAGGAAGGGGACAAAGACCCAATGACTCACAGACACTTGGTTTCGCCTAGTGATGGAATGGCATGGATATGAGTAGACCTGTATTATCCCTAACTGCAACACCTTATAGTTAAGTGGGCAGCTAATGCAAATGATAGTTTAAACTCTCTGAAAATAATAAAATAACTGTTCAGACCAAACTACATTGGCGGCTATGAAAATTAGGCTGAATAATATTTATTCTTGGAAAGTGAAAAAACCCTTTCATGTATAAATAGCTTAATGTAACTTCACTGGAATTTTGCAATATGTCAGTCTGGAAATCAATATAACACTTGAAAATTTACCAACGGTTGATAAGTTATAATCTTTCAAATATGACTTATCCACATGGAGTAGGTCTAGAAAGTATGTCACTGTTAGTTGACTGTGCCTGCACATGAGTAAATAATAGTCTTGCTCTCTTTGTCATTCACATTCCTCTACCATTGATTGAAAGTGTGTTAGTGAAATAGGCCTTCCAGTCTTAGATTTATCCAATAACCAAATTTCATGGTGTATTATAAGAAGATGAGCAATTTGTGAAATAGATTACTTTTCAGGAATAGGGAATAATTTCACAAAATCATAAATATTTTGGGCACAGTGAAACAATGAGGAAACAACTGGAACAAGAAAATATTTATTAATTTCAAACATAAATAAAAAACCTTGGCTCAATTTGAAAAACGTCTTGAAATAACAAGTTGCATGTGTATTGAGGACGGTCACTTTACAATTATTAATAACAATTTTATAATATACTGAACTAATTTCTCATAAACCAAACTGCCTTTATGATTTTTCAAGAGAAGAATCTTCCACCATTTAATTGTTTCATATCATGATTGGTTGTCATTTTGAAGTAAAGTTTGTAAGTTTGTGTAGAACATAGATTTGGTACTGACCTGGTGTCTCTAGTAATGGCATAAATAGATAAGTGGAAATAAAAAACAAACACAACTAAAACTTACTGGTTTGCAGTATGAATATTAGAGACGGTAGAAATATTTCAGAATAATAAAAAAGTGCTTGACTGGAAGGCACCTTAACAGCAAACATTAAGGGCAAGCTTATTCAATAAGTATTGTGACTTATCTAACCTGTATTCCTTTTGCAATAATACCATTCAATTTGATAATTTAGGCTAACTTATCATTACTGAAACACCTTAATTAATTAATGAATATACAATTTTCTTAATTTGTCAACTAAAGTGAGCATCATACTAAAGTCATAATGGAAAGCTAAAAAAAGCATTAAAAGTAATGTGCTAACCATTTCTGTATAACAATGGTAGTCTACTTTTATCAAACAAAAAGAAAAAACTCTTTTTCGTTCTATAGAAATATTGTTTTACTAGCTTCATTTCCAAGCTATCTACTTTGTTAATGATTAAATCTAAGTTAAGCATTTAACTGTGTAGGACAGGGGTTCTCAACCTTTTAGGCTTTGTGCCTCCCTAAAAAACACTGAAATTTAGTAATGAAAGTACGCCTCACCTCTACTATTATCACCTTTTTAGTCAACACAAGTAGTAAAATTTAAATATGTACTTGAAGGTTAGTAAAGATTTGCTCATTTTAAAATTAAATTTTGGATAGTTTTTTCAATAAAATGTTTAATATTATCTCAAATACCTTTTTAAGTAGCCTTTGCCTACATTTATTACCACCAGTAAGTTTCTTTTAATAAAATAATGAAACACAGAACACGAATTAATTTTGTTATAAAATTTACAAAGTTTAGTTGATAATGATTTTATATCAGTCACTTTGTAACTTAGAGAGAAGTTGGCACAGTATATCTTTTAAAGTTTTTAAATAAGTTATCTGGATTTAGCAGTGACAAAACACATTGCTTATCACATTTGAGGTCCAATTTTTCTTAATTTGTGACTGTAGATAAGCATGTGTTGAAAATGTAGACTCAAAGAGTTAATAATAATATGTGGATTTTAATAATATGTGGATGAGAACTGTACTAACAACTTTTCAGCTTTCAAAGCAACTTGTGGGCAAACAGAAAAATAACTCAACCAAAAATAATCAACGCCCATGTTTTGGAATTCCGTCTTTGCGTGAGAATTACATTTTATGTATATTGCCTGTTCCTGAATGTGGTTAGGAAGTACCATATTGATTTGAAATTGAACTTAAATTGCCAGCTCTCTGTCCTAACATCTGGAAAATACTTTCCAATTTAATTTTTGAGCTATACCAAAGGGTAGAGTACGATAAGCGGACCCGGTTTTTTATATAGAAATTGGCAAACGATATTACTTAATCGATACTGATTAATTACTTTGAACAATTAACTTAAATAATCTATATCAACAGCTGTAAACACTTTCAAATAATACTTGTAATGTAATATTTCAATTTTATATAACTAGACTAACATTTTATTATTAAAAATGGCAGTAAATTTTAGAAAACTACATAACAATGCTTTGAAAGATGATAGGACATGTTCTTCAACATGTTGGACTCGTACCGAAAAACGTATGTGAAATTTGTGGAAAGAAACAACTGTAACTGTGAGAGGAGCAAATATGATTGTATTCAGTTTTCCTAATTTTGGATATAATAATTTGTTTGATCACTGTAAATATTAAATTCATATTTTAATTTAAAACATATGATTGTTATTGAGGACTATAGATACTTTTATATCGAATGATAGTCTAGGATTTGAGATGCGAATATTAGGTATCAATGACTACATTCTTCGATATAAAAAACCGGGTCCGCTTATCGTACCCTACCCATACCAAATACCATGATACAAGGTCTTTACATTCCTAGATAAATTGCAGCAGTATATGTATCTTCGACAGCTTTCTTGTTCTCAATTCGAAAACTTCCAGTACAATAGAGATTCAAACGTCTAGGCCACACAGCACCATTAATCATAACACCATTTCAATGAACGCACTCAGATAAATAATAACTGTTTTGTTAATACATGAATCCATATTTAATATAATCATAATTATACAATCTTTCCTTTTGTAGTGATATGACCATTTTTAGGCCTACTACGAATACAAAACTTGTCTATCCCACTTTTTATGTTTACTGGTCCAATAAACTGCATTATACTACACTAATAAACCATGCCAGCATCAAGAATAATTCAATAAACAAACCGACATGTGAGCATTATGAGAATTGCTTGCAAGCCGTCTTTCTAACACTTTCCTATTATTCTAATACACTGTTGCCTCCCTTGAAAATCTTCTACGCCTCCCCGGGAGGCGCACCTTTCAGGTTGAGAACCACTGGTGTAAGAAAAGTACCAAAATATTTTATTATTTTTTCATATTTAATTAGGCCTACTAAGCAATATATTATTACAGTGTATTATTTAATTAAAAATGTAAATGTTTTTACAGGATTAGTATGGATAGTACCATAACATTCAATTTTCTAATTTGAGAAATATGGTAACGTAAAACGTAACCAGTGCTCATTGACTTGTAGATTATTCTCATCAGCTACTATCAAATTGCAAATACAGGTATAATAACATTTGCATTACATAGATTATCTATCAATGATTGGTGGATTAATATCAGACAAACTTCAACTGAGTATACTTGTCTGTATAGACAAGTTTCAACTTATGTCTCAATGTATGAGTGTATAGTGGAGGGCTCAACATCATATTTAAATATTAAAAGATTTATATAGAGTATTTTGGATCTCTGAAACCACTGTATAGGTGTACTCTATAATATATTTTCCTCTAGGGCCTGCCAAGGCTAGTATAGTTTGTATTTCTCTGGATTGAAGGTAAAAATGTCCCAGAGTAATAATTTGATTTATAGAGGTGTTTTCCCAAATCACTGACTATCACATTTGATAATTGAATGTAATATTTTATGACAATTAAAATTAAATTTATTTACAAATTAGATCATTAATACTAGTCATAATGTGTTCTCTCTCTGATAACCATGCTTTGATCACATAGGCATATAGCCTAAGATATATGCCTTATCTACTGGCTATTATGTATTTCTTGAATTAGCATTTGTAACATACATATAACACATTAAATGTATCAAAAATAAAAATAGAATAAAATTGCTAGTAATTTATAAATAATTAATAAAACATGTAACTATCTCACCTATATTATTGATTCACTGGAAATTTAAAAATCGCTTAACACAAGAACACACTAAAATTACAATAATGTTCAATACAAAGAAAGTCAATTCTTAAATGTTACTGCTTATCAAGTTAAGCCCTAAAAATGAAGTAATGCTGAAATATAACACACACCCTCACGATCAACAAACTCTAACCGAGTGAATCAGTGAATCGAAGACGAATGTCGAATACTGAATTAATTTTTTTTCTACCAGATTGAGCTAATAAACAAGGTATGTGGAGGGGAGAAACAGCTGACTTTATTAATCAGAAAGACACTCTGGTAGAGTTCTGGGGAACTAAAGCACTATCCACCATTTCTGGATAGCGCTGCACTCTTGTGACAAAAGTTGTAACACACTCAGACGTGACTATTAACAGTACAAGTTTCCAATGGAAGACCAAATGCTGAGGAGGACGTGATTCAGGAGGTTATTTACAACAAAAAATTCCCTATATGTTTACCCAATTGTTGGGTGACTTAGAGTGATTTCATAACTATTTAAATTTGTGTGATTTTCTACAGAATTATTTTTTGAAGCAATACAGGCTAATTGTTTTATAATTACAAAGACACTAACATCATGTTGACACTAACAGCACATGAATAAAGTAACAAATTTCATAAAATCGTCCTGGTATACTAATCCGTATAATACATCAATAAAATTTAAAATGTTACAGTTCATTAAGTTACGGTAATATATTACCAAAACAAAGTCACGCATTGACGAACGTTGAAGTTTATCATTTTGAAAACTAAAGCGTATATCCCATTAACAGTTTTATTGTAAATCGTTATTTGGTTTTTATGGTGTTGGAGCATTACTGGTTCCAGTGAATCATATTTCTGAAGTTAGTATTGATTGTGATAGAGTTTGCCTTGCTTTTTACCACGATTTAAAAGACTGTCAAAACGTGTAAATGTATGGCCATTGTAATTTGCTCCGGTATTAGTGGTTTTAGCCTTGTTTTCAGAAAATAGATCAGGAAAATATATACATACACAAGTCTGATAAGCCTACTTCTGTCAAAAGACAACTATGATACGTTTTATAAAAGCCTTTAAATTTATAGTAAAAGTTAGATAGTAACTTTGTCTTATATACCAGCATTACAGCAAGCACTGCTTACTTAATATTTGCTAAAATTTACAGTTAAAAATATATTTGTACTGAAACTTTTAATTTTCTTATCTGCATATATACTCTGTACTCAATAGTGGTTGCAAAAAAGGTTGAAATAAGAAGTTTTGTTACTGCCAAGCTTACTCTTTGAATTGACACAATAAATGTACAATATTATAATAATATTTAAATTAGATAAACATATAGTTGTGCTATAATAAAAAATGTTTATACCGAACAATAATTTATTACATTTAACAGGCTTATTCAATTAATCACATTTTGTTTGCTATAGTGCAACTTTAGAGACCAAAGTGGAATTAATCGCAACTTTAGAGACCAATGGATCGTGGTGTAGCCCGGAGAGAATTTCGAAATAAGAATACGGTAGGCTTACATGTTAACATGGCTAAGAATGTGTATATAAAAGTCCATGATAATTGATTGTTGATAGTTTACGTGAGAAAGAGTAACAAATTAACAAACTTTCGAATTTACAGTATTAGTTAAGATGAAATAATAACTCATGAAACTTAATGTGAATGTCATGAGTTACTTATATTATTAAGCTTGACATGTGTTTAAATATACATTTAAACGTATGATTGTAAACGAGTTGTCAGTCGTTAAATAAATAAATATAAGTCCTGGTTAGGTACATAGGCCACAATAACCATTGACTTAAACAAATTTAGGAATTCATTAACACAAAAAATGATTATCCGTTATTTAAACACTCGGAAACGCTTTGCTTTCATGAGGTGGTGTCTGAGGAAAGGTTTAAAAGATCTCTCGCAACATTCACGCTTCACATGGATTAGAAGGGTATTGAAGTTTCATGGCGGAGTAATAAGCTCTTCTCGTATAGTATAAGTAAGTCTGTGTATTGAATACTAGTAATCACTATGGTGTAACGAGTAACCAGTACAATTATTGGGAAAAATGCGAATATACTTTTTAATAAACATTCGAAAATGTGAATTTATGAAAGTGTTAAAATTTTGTTTTTTCCTGAAAAATTGTTTAAATGAATCTCTGGGTTTGAGCTCGAACATTGTTCTTACATTCGTTTTCTGGATTAAAAATAGAGTTGGACTCATCAGAATTTCTCAAGAACATCACATCATATCTCAAGTGTGAATGTGCATAGGTGTAAATTGACTCTTATGACAGTATCATAAGTTAGAGTTGGCTCACCCTCCATTAACTTTCGCAGCAAAGCAGGTGGAGGCCGGAGATTATCTTGCCAGCCAAGTAAGACAATTTCAGAATTTGAACGGTTACTATGCCTATGAGTTATTAATTATTAAACGTTATTTCATGAGGCTTAGTTTATTTTTCATTTTTTGTTTAGGTTTTAGAACGTTATGAAGTGTTGTGTAGAGAAGTTTAGGTTAAACAAAATCATAAAGTGAATACTCAAAGTAGTATTATGCCATCAAATGTCTTTAACACTATGAAAATAACAAAATGTGTGCAATTCTCATAAATTCATTAGTTCTATTAGGTAAATTTTGTTACAAATGAGCCTATTGTCCTCATGGTAGTAGCACTTAACGAAATTTTCTACATAACTTCACCAAACATGAACTCCAGAGCACAAAACCACTCCGTTCCAAATGTTATAAGTATACCCGGCTTGTAGAAACGATAACTGTCCCAACAAGCGTCCAAACAAAACTTGCAGTGTTCTACAATACTTATATCGTTTCCGTTTCGTTGAACGTTTTGTTAAGAACAGTTTTTTGTATTTCGAACAGTTTTCGATATATTGAGCACATGTAAATCCCATGAAAATTAATAATAATATTTCAGTTTTCACAAAATCAGCCTATATTTTCCAACGTTTAGATGCGTTTAAGATCAAAACTAAAATCTTCGTTCTACACACCATATTGGTAATGTACGCTTCATTTTTGTGTGGAAGATAATTAAATAGCCGCTTAGCAAGCAACTGGGCAAGAAGCAGTCTAGAGTTAACACGTGTTGTGTATTAGCTAGATTACTGTACAGTAGTTCACGAATGGATTGCGTTTGTAGCTCTCAAACTGAGTGGCGCACAACTATAACAGCGGGTAAGTAATACAAACAATCACGTTTACGGACGCGACGATCGACGGACGCGGCACGACACTGCACGGTGCGGGCACGTTACAAACGACACGTAACCCGCCTGAGCCCATTTGTTTGGCTCTAAGTTGACATGTCAAAGCCTCCGCCGTGTACGAATGGAAACATGACAAGAGGTGCATAAATAACGCGGGCTTTACTTGTTCTGGCGCGGGCCGCGGCGCGGCTGTCTTACTTACGGTACCAAGTACAGTACTTTATTACTCTGCACTGCAGCGCCGCTGCTATCTCCAGGAATCGGAAAATACCAAAGTTTTGTCGGATTTGAAATTTATCTTTGAACTATATTTTGAAATCAATTCAAACACTCACCGAGAACTGGTTAAGACATTATTGTACACGTACAAGCTCAGTGGTAATTTTTAAAAATAATACATATGTGGTTTAATTTCCTATTTTTCCTATCGATCAGTCTGTTCTATGATAAAAAGCGGCGATTACGTTAACAATGTATAAGAGAATTGAAGTAGGCTAACTGCAATAGAAGGCTTTTAAAACTGACATTATAAAATCATGCATTTATTTCTATACATATGATAGAACCTACACTGTAAGGACGCGTATACATAGAACCACACTTGGGCAAGTAAACTGGTGGTGGTGCACGCTTGTACAAGCTTACCTACTCGGAATCAGGAAACAAATGAATTTGTTTTTACCGGCAAGTTTGCCTCTGTTCAGTTTGTTTTGGAATAGTGACAGTGCACCATCTTGGTTGCTCAAAATTGATTTTTCGTAATTGTTTGAAATTTGTCTCGAGTTGTTTTAAAATAGAGGCTGAATTACATATTGGTGCAGTAAGAGAGTGCATCTATAAGATGTATCTTTTGATTTATCTTTCCTTGATGTAACAGAATGTCTCTGGCATCATTCTAAAATATTCATCAAACTTATCTGGTTGCTGAAGTAGGTCTGGAAAAATACCTGCATACTCCCCGTCACAAAGTTTAAATTCACTACAACATTTTAACAATTAACATTTAAAAATTCCATTATCAAGAACAATGTTCTCACCGACTGACATTATTTATTTCTACTGACTATTGGAAGCGATCGCCTGCGTTTGCTTGCTTCCAGAGTAACCACAACACTGATTAGGCGAGCTTGCACAAGTGTTCACCGCCAGTTTACTTGCCCAAACGTGCTTCTAATGCCTTAAAGATGGTGGCTCTACTAGTCCTCGCTGGTCTCCTAAACAAGTGACCTTGGAAAGACACAGTATTATGAAAGATTACAACGACACTATCGCTGTTTATAGAGTTTCCCGTGCGGTTCAATCAACTGCGGTTTAAACCTTATCTCCTCACCCTATCCTGTCTCACCACACCCGACATGCAGTTATGGACCCCGACGGTATTATTACGTATTTTTATAAGAAAGTAAAAAGTGCTTCTCAAAACTTTAAGTGGTATAAATCCATTTTTCCAGCACACCCTTTAATCTTTCTCACGGTTTAAAATTAGACCGTTTAATTTTTTGAAAGATGTTCTTGAATTTTATAGAGAAATTTCTCATAAAAAAATTATTCCTCAGCCGTGCTAATTCTAGGGGGAAATTTCTCGATTGATTTCAAGAAAACCAGGTTATGTGCTTATACAGTGCAAATTGCTTCTCGGCGCATAGGCTATACCTACCCTTACTAGCTGTTTATAATACAGTTAGGTGCATACACAATATCCATAAACACATACAATACGTGTACATGGAAGAGGCAGTTTTACACTGTAGGAATTATGTTTAAATTTGTTGACTGGTATACTAATGACCAGATAAAAATGTAACATTAGGAACATTCTGATGAATCACAAACAATATTAAGCACGAATATTGTTCTTTAGTTTACTGCATACGTGAAAACATGACGAATCTTGATACTCACAGATGCCCGGCATTCAGTTGGAGTGTAACGAATATCTTTTGTTTTAAAAATCTCAATTATTCGACATAACGACGCAGAACGTTGGCAACGAATCTAATTTTACTTACTCCGGGAAATAGAGCTGTCCATTTGCACAAGAACTCAGATAAACTAACGTCGAGAGCGAACAGACCATTTAATTAAGAGGAAACAAAACAGCTCAGTGAGTAAATGTCCTTTTATAATGATACAGGATGTGTTTATAACTGCGCTACTGCTTGTTCTTGTGAACCACCAAAGCAGAACATTCTTTTAACAAAGGAACTGTGCCTCATTTTACATAACGAAAACTATTTATTTTAATTTAATTTGAAAGTAAATAAATATTTTTCTTGGTTTAAGAAAATTTACATCAAACTTCAAACACTTATAAAATATTTTATTCTTGGATTTTTAAATTTCAATTCAGTTTAGCCACCAGTAGGAGTCGTTCACACAACTGATTTTCATATGGCATTGAAAACGGTTTTCAATATATAGCAACTTGTCTACTCGTAAAAGATATTCTGAATACAATTATTTTGAATTTCTCATAGTTCAGTTGTGATTTTCTAATTTTACGTGACCATAACACTAATGTACAATCACAATCGCTATACAAGTACACAACACTGTGTCAGAGGTTTTATAAATAATTTCTCATATTTACAGATGTTTAGAGTTAAGTAAAGAAGTTGTTGAAGTTCAGGAAATAAATAGTTTTAGAGACTGAATATTTCTAAGGGTTTAAAGTTTCTGACGATATAAAATAATCACTAAATAAATTGTGCTCTAATTTTGTGTAATTAATAATAAACTAAGGCATGAGTTAGTTTATTTCTTGGTGAAGATATTTAATACGACGTTGAGTGGATTTGTACAGTGAAACGGAAAACCAAAGATTTCTCTAATTAATAATCACAAGGAAGGTTTCATTATTATAAAGAAGATCCGAACCATTAGCCCACAGTCGTTTATCGTAACATTACTTCAGGGTAGGCTAAGAGAAATATATGTTATCGTTGAAAATGCTATAACCATTCAAGAGTTCGAGCCATGGACTCCGGAGGTGATAATCTAAGAAACGAATCAGGGACTAAAATCGACCTCATTGAACATTTGATTATCTCATCGCTTAGACAAAGTACCCCTTGCTGTCCATTTTTGAAGAAAGAAAATTCAAGAATCTGGCACTGTAACAAGGTATTTGAGGACGGATTTGTCTTAAAGACATCCATTGAAACCTCAAGGAATGCCTAAGTCAAAAAACGGGTATTTTTGAAGTAGCTGTCTGAATCAACGGATTTCTGAACCTGGTACAAAATAGATTACTAGTTTATGCTAAAGTATGAGCATTTCTTTCCATGGCCATCGCTGAGACCTTTGCTTAAGTTATATCGGTAATCGAGAACTCCCGATGTCGAGTGTCCAGTTCTGGTGTTAACAAAATTCAGGTGGAGGCGCGAGACTCATGTTTCCATCATGTCAGGAATGCCTAAACAGATCTGCGAGTTAAAATAATAATGCATTACTATAATACAAAATATATTTTACTGAAATACTTATTTTCCACTGCTATTATTAATGCTAGTTGATCCGACAGACGTTGGATTGTTTAAAGTTTAACACGTTTGAAAAACTATTGGAAAAATAGTAAACACAAGGAAAACAATATTTCAAAATTATCATTATATTTATTAACATGTTTGGCCATAGATATTAAACTTTAGGAGTACATTTAGAAGAATCCTAATGGAAAACTTTAAATTCGATTTTACATTCTATTGTCTCGAATATTACATCGCTTCTCAAATGCTCGAAGTGTATGATGTACATGGAGTCGACTTGGAGTAATAAAGTTTTGTGATAAATTCAAATCAAAATTAAATTAAGGCAGAATTTTACTATAATAAGTCAAAACAAATCGAATAAGCTGTGATATCAATATTTCTCAATAATTGTACAAGAAATTTCTTGTTTTGTTGTCCGACACGAAAAAGCTGATGATTTTCTGACACGGTAACAAGTGACACACAAATCATAATGAGAGACGTATAAACGCACGGTACACTTTTATTTTTATTTCAACGTTTTGCAATGGATATCTTCTGGATCTCTATTTTATAACCCACTCGTCACGCGCAGTCTCTCTGTTCTTCGAAGTTTCCGGTCACACCGGGTTTATCGCCCCCTCTCATCCTTCACAAACTCTTTTTATCACGTTCATATGTCCAATCGAGAATGTGATGCCACTATAAATTAATCTCCTTCAATATTAATAAAGTATGGACTAAGTACTGTTCAAACGAGGGCGACGTTGATTAGACGTGTATGAAATTAACAAGGTGCTGTCTTTATACCCTCAATATCATCCTTTGTATTAACTTTTTGGTTTGAGAATGTAAGGAGATGAGGAATCATAAGGTAGACATCGACCACTGGGGGAGGGCAACCATGTGCCGGACTACCCCCTGGGCGCCACTCGGTACATGTTTGATTAGATCACGGCCTTAATGTTCTCCTTAGTACCCCTCGCAGTTCCCGTCCGCGCCCTTGTCAGGGATGGTGTATATCGCAGAAGGTCATCTACATGGGTAATGCGTTCGCTGATTAGATTTGATCCAGTTTTAATCTATAGGATATATTTTATTGTGTTACACTGTCGTTATACATTTTATTAAACACATTCTAATGCATTCTTTATGTATAATGTATCTTATAATAAGGTTATTTAAACGTAACTCTTCAACTAATTTGTTTGTAACTAAATTTAAGGCGATTTATGTGGAAGTTCCTATGCGTATAATAATTAGTAACATTTTACGCCAGAATTTCCTCAACACTTTTCTTAATCATTTGGACATTCTTTAAAAGGTGATTTAGTGGAGTTCTCTTCCTGTAGATACCAGTTTTCATGTTTTGAAAATGCATTTTGCTTAAGAAAATGTGTGTTCAGATAATTCTACGAGCATTTAAGAAATAAAAGTTAATTGTTTAAGGTTCCAACTTCTAGTTTGGTCCCAGTAAAAATTAGCTTTGGTGAAAACAGTTTCAAGCTGTCAATCTTGTGACGTGACGTCCATTAGATTATAATAGTTTCTTTCTGTTGAACAATATTTGACCTCATCCGTGCCCCCCCCCCCTTATACTTTTGGGAACAGTCAGCTCGTAAGCTCGTTTTGGGCGAGATGTAGTAAAAAGTTGGGCGTATACGGATTATGAACAAATATGGAAGGCTTAATAGCTTATTAGAGTATGTTTGGAATGTTGCTTCAATACATTCCTAAGATCTTAATCTTATTTTGTTTCCTGAGATCTATTGAGATGTAGAACAATACACAATCCACTAAAAAAAATTATGGTTGCCTGTAAAGTCGGTTTTACGGGCGAAGATTTTACGTGACAACGTCTTTTTCTCAGTAGAATATTTATTGATATGAATATTATTAAATTGCACAATAGGAACAAGGAATTGAATGAAAATAAGAATTGCACAAATTTTAACTATAGAAATATATTTTGTTTACTAAAACATTGTACATAATTTGAAATTAATTAAAATTTGTTATTGTAAATGGTAAAGTTGAATAAAACATTTACTAAAATTGGAATTTGAAATTCTTGCTAAACACAGTTAAATTCTAACTCCGCGCGTGGTGATTGGTCGGTTTAGTTCGTTTGTTTGGTCGCACTGTTATGACAGGTTAGAGGTTATAATTTATTATTTTAAATGTTTGACTAGCAATACGCGCTGTTTCTTCTCAATCGACTGAATTACGATTGATTGCAGAGTGATTTAAACTAATAATTTACTTAACACTATCAACATTTGTCAATAGTATGACATAACCTATAAACTCAGTTTCTCAACTTTTGTGTCAATCTAACAATTAATCAATCAATCATAGTTTACGATAATGAAATATCAGTGTACAATTATTTACCTTTATTGTTGTAGTTGTTGTAAATGACGAATCTAAGCACTCCACATTTTCACGAATAAACATAGTTATCTGCTTTATCCCGTGCGGCGGACCCACAGTTATCTGCTTTATCCCGTGCGGATCCCGTGCGGCGGACTCACTGGACGGGCATCGTAACGTTACCGGGCGTTACACTTTTTCATGAGTGACTCCGAGCCGCAACCTAATTTAAGACGTTGTCACGTCAATAACACATTATTTTATAAACTATTGTAAACACAACTCTCATGAAGAGAACTTTTATGATATTAATTTCCTTTTATTTCAGCGGTGATTGCCAATATCTATTGTGAACGGCCTCGCTCATCTCATATTTCCAAGAATCTGCCATAACTCACTGCGGACACAATAGAACTTTGGTTGCACAACTTCGTGTGGCTGGCTGCCAGCTACCTCTTCACCATGGTTGCTTAGAACTTCAGCTTCAGAAATGTTTGTAATTAAACAGAGAATCTGTGTTCGTGTGCACGTATAGATAGGAAGACAAAATATGGTATCTGCAAACCATATGTTTACTCAACAAAATTTCGAATGGTTTGAAACCAATAGGAACTCTTTTCATTCTTTTCTACCCCAAATGGTACTCAAAAGTGTTAGGAATAAGACAAGTCATAAGAAACTTAGTTGTGCATAATTCGCTGTTAGAGTTTAACAAAACAGTTTAAGTGTTTAATTTTTAATGAAAACCGAGAGGTCACCTGACGAAAGGATCGAGAGCTTCTTGGCGGTCAGATCAAGTAATCTAAATAATTGTATTAGCAGTTTGTTCGCCGCACGATAGTGTTTTTCTGCTTGACAATATTGTTAACGCGTTATCTGTTAGTACACGTCAAATAACTTAATGCAGGTTCTGCAATGATTCTCAAGAAATTATTCAGGCAAATGTAAAGCTTTCTATTACATCGTAAAATGTATTCGTACATCAAGGTATTTATATGGATTCCAAAAACATCTCTTCAAACTGTTCAAATCAGGTAAATATTAATATTTTGGTAAGAACTGGATCGTCTCATCAGGTTTAGGTTGTATCGGTTTTAGAATCATTAAGTTATTGTGCGCCATTGCTAGAAATATAACAAATAACAGATTTTTACACAGCAGCTTAATCATACGTTTTTATGCTATAATTATGCCGTGTCTTGATAGACATTGATAAGATAGATGATTTCATTCAATAATTAATTTTTATTTTCATATAAACTCCCTGTATTAAATAGATTTTCTTAGTCACGAGGGCATTAAATAAACTTCAAATTTTAGATACTTTATGTATTGAGTCGGTCAGTTAAACTGGAATTTCGTAAACAGCTGCATCTAAGTAGTGTTCTTATCAGTTAAGCCAACAGAAACAATGTGAGACTATGAGACTAATCTTGTCTTCCTACTCTTCTATACAATACGCTACAATACACAATATTGTATACAATATTTTAATTATCTTGAATTGATCTGTAAATCAACCTTTTTCGTGATTGTACGAATGTAAAAAATGACGAAGAGGAAAATGACGATGAGGAGAAGTGTTATCCTCCTTTGCTTTTGTACTAGCATGTGCATCGTTCCATACTGGTGGATGTCTCAGCCTTGTAGGAAAGTATACCTTGTTCAGCTGTACGTAAACACCACACAGAGGCAGGTTAAAGTAAGCGGTTTTAGTTCGATGAACGTATCCCTACAAGGCTCTCTGAAATTTTGTTTGAATATGATTCAAATTGCCTTTTTTGTAGTATAAACACCATTTTCCATTTGTATTTTGGCGCAACCTCCCATAAACTTACACCATATGACAGAAGTGACTAGGCCAGACCAAAAAAGGCAAATTTTTAAAATATCAAGGGAGCAATACAAAATGAAGTAATGCCTGAGGCAACTCTACCACAGACGGTGTCAATATGATCGTTCCAGGTTAGCCCAAGATCAACGTGTATTCCCAAAACATTGGCAGACTCTGTTTCCTCTAAGTATATCATCATAAAATCAACTGGTTTCAATTCTTGTTCGTGTTGTATAAGGCCAAATTTAATGAAAGAAGAATTTTTATAGTTTGAGTTTAAGTTTATATAAGTGCTTATTTTTTTAAATCTTACGATTTTATTTGTAAATCTTACTCTCGGCTAGTTAAGGTACTAAATCTTAATGTAAGTGATGGTGGCACATATTAAAGTTTGGTGGTATTAGAATTGTATGAATTAAGTTAGTAACTATTATTTGCCTCAAAACTTACTCAATATGAGGCTTGTTTAAGGTTTTAATGTTGAATCACGTGTTATACTTTTAGCATCATTATGAAAAATATAAGGTCATCACATACTACATAACAGTATCAAGAGTGTCATGTACAATCAGAAACTATGTTCTGGGCGAGGATTCGAGTGAAAAAGTGAAATCATACGCTCCAGCTGAAATCCTGGAGACAACGATGCCTTCTCCAGGGCCCCGCCAATCCTCTATCTACAATTTTCGATTTCAGGAGATTCAGGGTGTTTTTTAGGGAGTGGTGAAAATTCATTATTGACGATGGATGATTTAAAATATAAAGAATTTTAGATACTTGTCATTGTTAAGTATCGTTAATTTAACGATGAAAAAAGTGCATAATTTTGGTATCCTTTCGAATGATGGAATTTAGGGTGGATCTCTAAAGTTTAAAAATAATTTATGGTTATTATCTTGTCGTACTTTTATACAAAATATCATTCACTCACTCCCATTGCCATGTACTGTATATCCCAGCTGGAACTTAGAATACCAACAATAACTGATTACAATTATTGTAATTCATCTTCCTCTTGTCTTCTACCGCGCTTGTTCATACTGCCTAGATGTCTAAGTCGGGCGTGTCCCACTATCTTCGTTTAAATCTTCTTATCGATTTTCTTTGTTAAAACTTTCCAAATCCTGTTTCCTTTTAAAGCGAACCTCATTCTTTTCTCAGTACCCGTCCAGTTCCCCTGACTGTTCTAAAACATTAAAAAAATGTTACTGTCGTAAAAACTTTTAATGTCTATAAATCCTAGAAATTGCTCGAAAGTACAAGAAAGTGTATTTATTTATACACTGGATACCAGTGAAGATTCGAATGGATTTCAAAAGCTCTGGAATGTCAAATGATCTTTGCTCAATAGGAATATGGCTGACTTAATTCTTCTTTATGAGCCCCTTATTGTTTTCTTTACTTTCTATCAATAGCTTGTCCAAGTAGAGTTCAGGGTTTATGGACAGACACGTTCTCGGGAGATGTTCGTTCACCCATATAGATGGCAAAGAAACAACATTCTCTTATTAAACATTTCTATCTGTGGTAAGTAAAAGTTACACAGACTCCGTTTCGATGGTCATTTAAACTGAATATACCTAAGAAAGCAACATTTTGGAAATTCAGTAGTAGACGTTGTCTTCTGCACCTCTAGCCTTTCCTCGTTTCGTTATGAGCTTTAATATGTCGGTCCTTGTTTTGGAAAACAAACCCTTTTTTAGAGTTTAGGAAAGATTAGAAAAATGGTGTATCCTCCAAGGACAGACCGAAAATTAATTGTGACATTTTTCTTACTTTAAATCATAACAGTCTTAGTACATACAATTCGTGCAAACATAAAGGAAAACGTATAATAATTTATAATTTGTAAGAAAATGTTGTATAGTTTTACTACAATGTGATGTTTGGTGAGAATAAGAAACTCATAGACTATATGGTATTTTCATTACGAAGATTTTGATCTTCACACAAATACAACATGAATTGGGGTTTCTTTGCGATTCAACCCATTTGTACACAACAACACATTCTGCTCTAATATTATTAATTAGGCTACTCGTGAAATAAGGACTTTGTTTTACATTATTTAACAATATTATAATTATTAGCAGTAATAGGTGTAAAAAGCCTTTTAATCATAATTGTGTAGTATAGCCTACAAGTTTTTATATTAAGGCAGGCCGAACATGGTGAGAATTTACGCCAAAACATGTTTAAGGCCTTTGCTAGTTATACTGTGTATTCATAGCAACGTGTTCCACTATACCTGTACTACATGACCTCACTGTCCTTGTACTAGTAGTGCCGCAGTACGTCAGGTTAGAGATAAGATCAGCTGTTGAGTGATAGCCTCGGCCGGATTGGTTATCACTAATTCACCCTAGATAATGAGTCCTGTCGCCTCACAGCCGTCTGCATTATGTAGACATGTTGGGTCGATCTTCTCCACGCCATCACACTTTCTTGAGAGGTTCACAACGCTTGGTGTACCACAGGGTTCAGGAGATTCCTCTTTCACGTTCCTTTTAACAAGACCTTTAATATTATATACGATTTGCCCTATGATTGTATTTAAAAATGTTTAAACACTCGACTCTTAGTTTTGTAACACACCATGTACATAGATTTGATGAACATATTTTCAGTAGACTCCCCATAGACGATTTATAGGTGAAGCACTTTATTTTATATCAATAAATCAAACCATTCTCCTGCTACACATAGTTTTCTTATTAAACGCCACGCCGAAACACTGTTCACATAATTAAACTTTTTCACTGTTTCGGTCTCGCTGTAAGAGTCTTCTTCGGTCAACATCAACCAAACTGAAAATGCCAATGATATGATATGCGTGCCTGATACATCAGCCTGTTCAAGTTAGAAAAGGGCGGAGCTGTATGTTGGTTTACTAAAGCTTAACCAATCAACGAGCAGTACAACGAACATAGATCTATATGGCTCCTTCATCACAGGCTGCCAGCTTTTTAGCAATCTAACACTATCTATCTTTTTTGTTGAATTTATTGTTCTTTATTATTCCTAAGGCTTCTCTTATCATCCTTTAAATAATATTTAAGGTAGAATCTTTTTCTCTAATTCAATTGTTGTATAGTTTTGTAACTGAGTACCACTAGAGTCGATTTTTTCAGATTTCAGGCATATTTTGTGCCTAATGAGTACACTTCTTTGTGTAGATAGCTAAACGTTTTGTTTCCCTAATGTAGACAGAGCCACAACTACACAGAAGAACGTAGACTCCTGGCGTACACAGTACAGTTTGTTGTGTTCTTCAAACAATGTTGTGTCACTTTAATATTTTTCTTATTTTATCAATCGTTCCTTATATGCAAGGAAGAGCGGCCGACTTGGACGTCATTCATATTTAATGTAGTCCAATTGTGGCGGATTCTGACACAGAACTTTCGTGATCTGTTTTTAAAGGTTTTCTTGTTCTATGTTGTATTGAACCCTTTTTCCTATAATGTCTTGTATAATGTCCATTTCTCTGCATAACAACTATCTGTATCTGATATGTAGATCGCACGATTAACATTAATGTATTCAATACCCGAACTATCGAGATGATTGATGATGAGATTTGGACGTTCGTATGTAAATTCCTACATATTCGTATGTTGGTTTTCTATACTCCGGAAGTTCTATATTCTTGCCTGATTTCATCGCTCCTATTAACTTCTGTGGTTTTTACAATTTCTACGGGAAACGTGGTTTTAATATTCACAGTGTTTCTAATGTAGGACTGCATCTAAACTTTTCTTTACCGAGAGGCCCAACTCCTCTTACATAATCTGTTATCAAGAAATTTGATAAGAAATAGGTATGGTGTCTCTTCAAAATAATTGATTAACCAAAAACCATCCCTCTAGTTCATAACAAGCTTCAAATGAAACACCCCAGAGTATAATTTAATAGTAGTACATATCTAAACCCTTTCAGTATTAAATGTTTCTTACCATTGGATTAAAAGTCCTTGAGTTCTTCAAATCATGGAAAACTGTGGAGATGAACTAAGAACTAAGAATATCACTCCGGACAGGTTCATAAATGGAAAGCACTAGTTAAAATATATTTTACTGTACTCAGGGTTTTCACTTAGACAGCTAAATATGAGCTAGGTTTTCACTACATAAAATGTTCATAATATCAAAAAATATTTGTCTCGGTTTGCGCACTTTCAAGGCATTTTTCCACACAGGGTGGATTATTCTGTTATTTTTTTTAAATAGTCTGTTACATCGTAGTACATCATCCCTCTGTAATTTATATATTTACTTTTAATCCTCGAAAGAGAAATTCTATAAAATTTTAAGATAGCATTAACTAACCAATGAAAACAACCACGTTTGGATATTTTTTAAATTGACAGAAAAAATAATGAATATTAACGTTAGACAATTTAAAATCACCAAGACAATAAAACTTGGTGCTCTCGCCAGTCATTAAACATGGTTTTATAGCTCTTTGAATGATTCTACAGCATATTAATACTGTTTTAATCTCGGAATGACTTTATCAAGGAAGGAAGTATAATAAGCTTTTATAGTATTCAAAAACTTAATAACGAAATGTGAAACAATATTATCAATGGTTTAGGTTAATTTGGCAAACTTCCAAAAGGTACCTTAGGAATTTTGTTGACTTTATTCACAATAAACACAACAAAATTAGTATGATTGGCCGAACGTTCTCACTCGTGGGACTGAAACAATGTTCTTTCCGTCTGCCTGTCAGTCCGCACGATACCTGGAAAAACGAATTGACATATAGACTTGATTTCCATCAGACAACACTCAGTTCCATGATGGTGCATGTCACTCCATGAGATTTGGTTGAGCGTTAGCAAATATTTTTACATTGATCTTATAGAACCATAACGACAAAGAGAAAATACGAGAATAAATACATTCTTAAACAAGTGAGTAGAATCATTCGAAATTTTAAAATGTCACATATGAACAAATGTAGTTTATTACAGTGGAAAGTCAATTTTAAAGTGGATGTTTACTTACTAAGATGCGTACTTACTGTTCCTACAGTAGGAGGAATCTGATACTGCATTAGCAATCAACTTGTTACAGTATATGCAATATTATATGGATAAGCAATCCACACTGACAATGTACAAAGCGAGTTTGGCTACTGCTGCAATCCCTTAAGACATTACAGTTTTAATTAAAGTAGATATAACAAAGGCAGCTGGATTAGCGGCAGATCAAAAACTGATCCTTCAACTGGAGCTGCTGACACGTACGTGAGGAGGCGTCACTAAGACTACCCTCACCTCTGCTGTGTACTACAAAACGTGAGCGATAACTTCACGTCTATGGACAATATATATATATATATATATATATATATATATATATATATATATATAAACAGTAAAAGAAAAAGACTTCACATAAATCCTTTAATATTTCGACTAATATTGTCGTTTTCAAAAAGGATACAAAAAGTGTATATAAGCAAAGAATTGGTGGTAGCACATTCACCCGGCAAGTGAGAGATCCGGGTTCGACTCCCGGCGGAGCAAGTACTTTTTGTGATTCAATGATTCAATACTGTATATATATATTATATATATATATACTGTATACCAATATCAAATTTTTAAATATTACCAATTTGTTTATTTATTGATACAACCAAAAACATAATAGGCGTTAATAGTTCAAAAGAATAAAAAAAAAAAAAATAGTCTGTGAGTTTTATAAGCACAAAAAATTTAATTGATCATGAAATAAGATGGTAATAAACCATGCTAATCTGTTTAACTAAAAAAATAGCAAAATATATTTTAAGAAATTACATGTAAGTTATTTGGATTAAACGTTACAAGGAACATTTAATTAAAGGGTAAGAAATATTTACTACTGGAAGGGTTCAGGTAGGTATCCATATTACATTATGTTGTGGTATGTATAGATTAAAGCTAGTTATGAACTAGGGGTTGATTCTTGATTTGGGATATTATTTCTTATCGAGGGTCTTGATAACAGATGGGCAGTTTCGCCTTACAGTAAAGGAAGCTTAGATGAAGTCCTACAAACATATAAATGCCATACATTCTAAAACCACGTTTACTATAGAAATTGAAAACGACAAGAGCGTGCAATGTTTGGACGTAATTACAACGACGAAACCAGGAAGGGGTAAGAACATTCGGTGTATAGAAAACCCACGCACACCAATTAATATATGAACGCCCAATTTCACCATCAACGGGTGCTAGCAACCATAGCCGGAGAAGAAGGCGTGAATCATCATCACTTAACTCACATGTGGCGACTGGACCATGATTTTTTTCCTTCTTCTTTGGATATGGGCGCTAGTTAGGTACTACCTCGAAACGAGCACTTGTCAAGATACCTAATGTTTACCGGTATGATATTTAGTCTTAATGTCAAAGTATCAGATTAGTTCATAAATTGATACTATTAACCATTGATTACGTCCTTCACAGTATTGATTATTGTTGTTTATGATTTATTCATATGGTCTTAATTAATTATCTTTATTTATTTTATATTTTGTAAACCACGGGGTGTAACGCCCCCCCCCCCCCCAAATTTATAGGTCCCGACTTGTTCAGTGGAGAAGGGTGTGGGTTAAGTTCACTGAGATCTACTCCTACTGTAATGTCACTAGCTAAGCTCTGGTGGAATGCAAGGGTATTTAATAATATTTTTAAGGGCGCCACCCCATTTGTAGATATGTAGATGAATCTGTAGGACGACAATGGGGAATCAATCCTACGGCCCAGGTGGCCAGTGACTCAACAGTAAGGCAGATCTAGCCCAAGGAAAGTACACTATTGAGTATTCATGCTTATCCGATTATTAATAGATATAGACACTCAATTGGGGAAAGTACGGGTGGCAACGTTTGTAGCGGTTGGAATTTAATTGCTCCTTCAGTGGAACATAGGCAAGTCTCGAATGTCACGGAAATGCAGGGTTGTTGAAGGCGTCCTTCCAACATAGCTAAATTACGATCGGTTGATCAGGCCGATGTCCCCAAATGTATTTTCACGTAACGATGACGTTACACAAGTTACACACATTATATGCTAAAGACCTCTTATATTATTGAAATTATTTATATTGTATGGCAATGAAAATAATAATCATCAATAACAATTGACCAACTTGACAGAACGAGTAGAAACCAAAGCCAGCAACATTTACAAGTTTGAAACTCAAAATTTATATAATACAGATGAATTTTAATTTGGAGCTTTGTGGTAGATAACGAAAAACCGTGTCCGGTGAGACTTTTGCCGTGGACTTTCCAATCTATATTTTTATTCGATAATTCATTGCTCTATCCCGAATAGTCAGATGTATTTAAAATCTACAAATTGCACATGTAGTTTGTAAGAGCTTTCATTTGACACCATATATGAGTATATATGAGTATAAAATAATGTTTATACACTAAAATTGTTGTACAAAAATAAAAAAATCTTACAAAAACTAGATTACATTATTAATAATACAACTATCAAAACCATAGATTTATTTAAGTAATATTCCCATATGTCACTTGTAGGCAGCATTCTCCAAACTGCCTTGTACTGTATACGTAAGGATACTGTCATGTCACATAGACTGAACGATCTCGACAGCGACGGTGAGCCCAGGGGAATTCCAGACAGATCCAACACTGTTAGACTGAAGGGAAGGTGAACTGGAGTTAAACTCATTCACATGGAATTAATTCTTCCTAGCGTAGCTACGTTATGGTAGAAAACTCGGTTGCTCCACCGTACCTAAAGAGATTGTCTCTAAAACATCTCAGTGCACTCAATTGTGCACTTGATGAGACACTGAGAATACCTCTTCATCTAGTTTACTCAGTGCACTCAATTGTGCACTTGATGAGACACTGAGAATACCTCTTCATCTAGTTTACTCAGTGCACTCAATTGTGCACTTGATGAGACACTGAGAATACCTCTTCATCTAGTTTACTCAGTGCACTCAATTGTGCACTTGATGAGACACTGAGAATACCTCTTCATCTAGTTTACTCTGTGCACTCAATTGTGCACTTGATGAGACACTGAGAATACCTCTTCATCTAGTTTACTCTGTGCACTCAATTGTGCACTTGATGAGACACTGAGAATACCTCTTCATCTAGTTTACTCTGTGCACTCAATTGTGCACTTGATGAGACACTGAGAATACCTCTTCATCTAGTTTACTCTGTGCACTCAATTGTGCACTTGATGAGACACTGAGAATACCTCTTCATCTAGTTTACTCTGTGCACTCAATTGTGCACTTGATGAGACACTGAGAATACCTCTTCATCTAGTTTACTCTGTGCACTCAATTGTGCACTTGATGAGACACTGAGAATACCTCTTCATCTAGTTTACTCTGTGCACTCAATTGTGCACTTGATGAGACACTGAGAATACCTCTTCATCTAGTTTACTCTGTGCACTCAATTGTGCACTTGATGAGACACTGAGAATACCTCTTCATCTAGTTTACTCTGTGCACTCAATTGTGCACTTGATGAGACACTGAGAATACCTCTTCATCTAGTTTACTCTGTGCACTCAATTGTGCACTTGATGAGACACTGAGAATACCTCTTCATCTAGTAGTTTACTCTGTGCACTCAATTGTGCACTTGATGATGCACTCAATTGTGCACTTGATGAGACACTGAGAATACCTCTTCATCTAGTTTACTCAGTGCACTCTGCACTTGCACTCAATTGTGCACTTGATGAGACACTGAGAATACCTCTTCATCTAGTTTACTCAGTGCACTCAATTGTGCACTTGATGAGACACTGAGAATACCTCTTCATCTAGTTTACTCTGTGTAAAGATTCCATTTGAGCTTCTTCGTCGCCGACTTTTTTTACCTCTTCAGAAGAAAATGACTCCAGATTCCAGGAGTCGATTCTGTGACAGCGTCAGATTCCAGACGTTGCACTAAGAGGAAGATGAACTGGAGCTAAACGTAACATTCACATCGAATTATCCCTTCCCACCATAACTACGTTATGTATACTGTTAGACTATTCCACATGCAATTAAAGAAATGATTTTGTAGGAGAAATTTGTGTTCGTTTCGTTAAAAATCTTATTTACTGATACAGAGTACATACATAGGTTGTCATACAATGACTGTCATCGGCTCGTACAAGTTTACTGCCAGGAGGAGGCAGGTTTTTCAAAGGAAATTTCTGAGGGCCGATTCAGCAGTCAGGGATTCAACTAAACTCCGGGGCTGTAACTAGTTATAACCGGTTTCAGACACAGAACTATTTCCGTAATTATTTTTACGAGTAAAAACTCTCACTCTGTGATTGGGAAGAGAGAGGAGAATTAATTTGTAATTGTGATTGGGGGAGGAGTTCCCTTGTTATTGTAGGATGGCTTAACGTATAATATTTCACTAGAAATGAAACTTGCCGACCATGAAATTCACGAAATAAAGTTATTTGTATGTATTTTTTTCAAATTTATGGGGCGGTTGAGAGTATTTGAACTGTTTTGAATTACCAAATATTTACAATTAAATAAATATTGAGGGGAAGTATGATTTTAAATAAAAAGTATCGCTGTTATGACAGAAAGATAATTGTTTGACTACCAATAATTGTGCTACTTATTTCCTATTTAAGGGTGTTAATATTTAAAAGGTTCTAGAATATTATATTATACTAGCTGTTTCCCGCGGTTTCGCACGCTTTTCGTAAGCGTTACCCGTGTATGTGCACTTCTAGCTCAAGTAAATTATATTTCCAACGCCGATGTAGAGTTTGCTTTGTTGCCACGACCAAGAAAATCTGTATATGTTTATAGCCATTGTACACGTACATGTGTTTTATTATAAAGTGGTCTAACACTCAAGCTTTAAGTTCAACCAGAAATTTATCTTCAAGACAAATAGGCTATACATCATAACTTAGCGCCTTCAAATAGTGTTTGGCTATTAAATATTCGTAATTTGCAGTTTATAATGTGCAGGCGCTTTGAAAACTATTATCTTTGGCAACGCCACCTGGAGGCGAGTTACATCAATGGGCATAGCATATAAACCTTCTTCGTGGAAAAATACATATACATACAAATTTTCGTAATGATCGGTCAAATAGTTTACGATTCCATAAAGGACAAACACACAAACATTCATTTATATATATATATATGTACATCATGCATAGCTGCACAAGATAGCCAATGTCATCTAATAATACTGCTAATATATTCAATCATGTTTAAGCAGACATTTTGATTGCAAACGAACAATATCGGATACATAATGATTGACAATTAATTGGTTGTACACATTCTTGCGATTTGTATCGGGTTTAACTGATTAATTATGACGCTTAAAATACAATTGACCTAGAAAAGAAATACAGTTTTGTACTTAATTAATTCATAAATTTAATTTAAAAAATGTTATTTATGATTGTAAAAATAAAAATTACATAAAATTTGTCTCAAATATAAGCAGGAAAACCTCGAGGGTTCTGATTAGATTTTAAAAGTACAAAAAGGATGGTCTATACAATTTCTTTCCTAATAAACTGTGCGTAAATATAGTAGTAATGTACGCACTTTATTAGATTTTCAAGACCCAGTTTTTATATTTCAGTTTCAGCTAAACAAGGAGTCTACTCTTGTAATGGTTGACATTCATTGTCTTGACATTATAAAAGACGCGCATTATCAACGAGAATGTAAAGACAATAGCCATCTCGAGGACGTATTATGTGTAATTACTACGTGGCATTAATAAAAGCATTGTCAATATTTTACGGTACGTTAAATATTTCATTGTTCGTGTAATTGTGAAATCTTAAGATTATTCATTAAATAAATAATAATCATATAAATTGTTATAATTTATTTATGCAGCTTATAAAAAAACAGTTTTCTTTACTTCCAAGCCGGGTTCACGTGACTTGTACTAAGCAAGTGAAGGTTCGATATGGGCAACATTTTGAAAGAATACAAACAGCTTTTATATAACATAAACATGGTTTTTAGTATTCCTGAACACGGATTATGCATTCCTAACAGTATCGGAAATATTTATTATTTAACGTGAGCTACAGTATTAGTTTTTACAAAATAATTTGTGAAATTAACATTAAAATGATATTAACTGAAAACTTGTAACGGATTAAAAAATAATACTATGGATAAGTAACTGAAAAGTACATGAGTATTTCAACTAACAAAAAGTTATTACAGTAGTTATGTTTATACTAAGCATTTAAGGACAATCTTTTTTAGATTTTGTATACTATACATTTTATGCTATCCAAACATTCAACCAGCTATGAAGTATATCTTATCTCTACTAATAAGAAGTGCTCTAAATCTAAAACTCTCTTTGATTCGTTAGTTTAAAAAATTTCATATACTCATAGTCACGGTAGGCTACATTGTCTAGCATAATGTTTTTTTAATTGGAAAGCTGTTATAAATTGGTATAAATGTTCCTGAAATATTTTTTGATGCATATTGTTGAGTATTAGTAAAGATTTAACGGTCGCCACACTATAATTCATTATTACACTACGACGCTTAACATATAAATAAACAGCACCGTCCAAATCAAGACTAAGTTATACTCCCATACCAGGTTCTTTCTGAATTACTAAGAAATTATAGCAGTAGTCGTGTTTACAAGTCTACAAAACTGCATTAAAAGTTTGCATAATGCATACACAGCCACGTATATTAATAAACGTCAACGTTAGGAAGGTTATTAATGTTTATATTCATAATATACACTTTCGTAGTTTTGAAACCTTTTGAGCACGCAACTCAAGTTCCCTGATGAAACCCCTAAATTAGCTAATTTTGTAATTTTAGTTTTGAACGTAGGCTACCAACAAGGGAATTTTTCGCCGAATATTGAAATAATAACAAACAATTCCAAACACACGTTCGCTCAGATCTCCCGTGAGAACGTAGTATGTAATTAAACTCCGACCGCTTCTACTCGGAGGACTTCGTGTTTATACATCAGGATTTAATTTATTATTTCCTGTCTGAAAACATTACTAATATACATAGTACATACACATATTATACCATACACATTATAACTCAAACGTTGCGGCAGTGTTCGATATCAATTATTTAATGATTAATGGGAAAACATTTGATAGTAACGTTTATTGGCTGAGCGCTAACGAAGCCTATCATCGGAGAGGTGAGAAACGTAATTTCTGTCCATCTGTTTATTCGCACGATATTTCGAAAACTAACTAAGCTATAGACTTGAAATTTTGCACGAAGCATCTTTATAATATAGCTGATACTGAATTCGATGATGGTGCATGCCATTTTATAGGATTTGACTGAGTGGTAGAGAATATTATTACTTTGGTCTTGATGGCCAAAAGAAAATAGAAGAATAGATCAATTTTTAAACAAAATGATTACAGTCACGAGAGATTTTATATGTGATATTTTTATTTATAGAGTATAATTAAAATATAATAGAGTGGAAAGTCATTGTTAAAAGTCGGTGACAAGATTTGATCTGAGCGCACTCTGGTGTTGTAGCGCACACTTCTGTGAAACCTAGGTCAATGAACAAAAATGTGAATGATAATGATAATGATTGCCATAAAATTGAAATTTTACATGCAACCTCAGCGATGCTGATTTCGCGACACTTGGTGAGGCGTCTTATTTCCTTATACTATTTTTGGCGATGTACTACAAAAACAATCATTCAGTGTTGAGTGCACAACTGCGTTATTCTTCTCCTCACCAAAAGCATGCGTTATGCTAGTGAAAATCGTTCAATCATTCTGATACAGTATGTACGTTTCAATAGTTTATTATAACTATTAAATATCATACAAAGTATATAGATCGTGAATTCTTGCAGATAGTAACATTTTCACCAAAATATCAAAGGATTGCTTATAGATCCATCAATGTTACAAGTGAAAGTAGGTCTTGTTTATTTATCTACAAGGAATATGCCACAACACGCGTCGTAACAGGCTTCACTGAAATTGCATGAAAAATTCAAAATCTATAGCTCATTTCATTCTTGAGGTGTCCTTTGGCAGAAATACAGACAGAAAATCATACAACAATGAAGTTTACACTAAAATGACGCATTATGAACACTTTCTACTAAAAATAAAGTTTCATATACAAGTTAAATTTACAAATAAAATTTGTCTCGACACATCTTTCCACACGATTCAAAGTTTCAAAATCTATCAATGCCGAAAGGTTTGAATGTTTTCCCTTAAATTGGGTTTGAAATGTTAATACACCGTGACTATAAAATTATAGTGTATTTGTTGGGATTACTAAGTTACATGTTTGTATCTGTTATGGGTTTATTAAGTGTGTTTACAAATGTATTTATTGGGACATTTTCTCGTTGCCATCATGGTTACTATAATATCATTGTAATTACACACACCATCATCGATCTCAGTGTTCCTCATATATAAACGAAGCTTACTGCTCAATTTTAAGTCTATACGTCAGATCGTTTATACAGATATCGTGCGGACAGACAGATAAATACAAATGAAATTTTTTTAGTCAAACTTTTTAATGTCAGTGATGGGCATTACTCAGCCAATTTTAGGTTAATTATAAATTAATCCAATTTCATAAACGTTGGAACCCTAATATTCCGTAATCATAATGTATTGTGCAACATAACAATAATGTTAAACAATGGTTGAGCAATGAGGTCTCAACAACTATCACAGAGTAGTCTTCCAGAACAGCCGCAACGCCACAAATGTTCTATCCAGGTAATTAGGTAAACGTAATAACAATACATATCTATTGTTGTCGATTCAGAAATAAAGTAGATAAAATACGTCAATGCAACAATTATTGCCTATGCTTCGTTGCCTATGTTGTCGTTCGTTCTTTTGTTATTGACATAATACGTTGTTTCATCTCTAATTCTTATACTTACCTAGCTAAAATAATTGCTGTGTAAAATAGAGAAACGTAGCCTTGCATTTTTGTTAATGAGTCAAATTAGACTGCATTAAAATCAAATATTCTAAAAACAAGCTATGGTCGAGTCCAGTATTGACTGGTGAAGGGAAAAGCAAACATAAAGCCTGACTACCCTCTGGGCGCTACTCGCTACATGTTTGATCAGGTCACGGCCTAATGTCCTGCTTAGCATCTCTCGCAGCTGGCCAAGTGACTACATCTTACCTCTCCCCACCACCCCATCTACACTCACTCGTAGTTGAGATTGTCACTTAGTCTACGCACCCGACAGCACGTGACCATGCAGAGATGGATTCCTTTATATACTACAATGTTACCTACTGTAGTGTCACCGACAAGGAAACACAAAATTAGACATTCAGGCACCGGATGTAATGTACGAATACATCACAATAGAAATACCAAACAACCTGAAGGTCAGACACTCCGGTCAAGAGGTGAATGACACCACATCTGAAGAACTCCAAGTTGGTAGCTGGGCATCCAGTAGATTCATATGAACGGTAGGAGCGTTTATTTCATCGCAAGCTCTGTACAATTAAGTGAGTAAAACCTATTGTTAAACTTCAATAACAACACATAATATTGTTGCAGTTTAATAATTTTTTATAAAATACATTACAAATATCAAAAGGAAGTGAGAGAGTCTGATCTCATGTTCATGATAATCTGGAATATGACATAGATGGACAAATTTCCGTATTCATAGAAACGTGTGCAATTAGTCGTGTTGCAAACATTGTGCAATAAATCGGCTCAACAGTGTTTGCTGAATTCTTTATTTTACTTTGTTTTAGGCTCACCACAGTTTTGTAATTTGAACGATTGCTATGCCGTTTGAACACCTCAGTAAGATACTTTAGCCTAGTAGGAGACCTCAATGTAAATATTTTAGAGTTACATAAGACCAATGTAAACCACTTTTTAAATGTACTTAGATCTGTAAACTTGTATTGCACTAATGAAAAACCAACTAGGGGTATGGCTTGCCTGGACAACATTTATTGTAATCTTGATAAAACATCTTTTAGCAGTACATTGTTAGAACAAAATATAATTTCTGATCATGCTGGTGTGTGGGTTAGTTTTTGTCTCAAAAAAAGATACCAGTAAGTTTAATGTTGTAGGCCTACATGAAGTACGTCAGAAGCGAAATCTTAATCAAAGTAACCTTTGGGAACTAAAAACTTGCCTTAGTAATCTTGACTGGTTTAATTTAGGTCTATGTAATAATATAGGTATTGATGTTATGTTTTCACTGTTTGTTGATGTATTAAGTTATTATTTTAATATTTGTTGTCCTTTTATCACTGTACCTGCAAAACCTAAATGTAAACTTAAAACCTGGTATACTCCTCAACTTAAGGATATGAGAGCTTATCTTTTAGTATTATATGACAGATGGAAACTAAGCTTAGATGCTAGAGACAAGATTATTTTTAATAACTTCAAAAAACATTATAATCTAGAAATTAATAAGGCGAAAAAGATTGCTAATGACAATATGATTACAAATGCAAAGAATAAATGTAAGACAGCATGGAGAGTTGTAAAAAATGAATCTGGTAATCTGAATGGGCCTAGTAATAATATTGTACCTGTAACACCTGATGTTTTCAATAAGTTTTTTGTCAACCCTAGTTGTAATAGTGTAATAATAGTTCAATTGTTAATGACGATGCCAGCAACATATCATATTTTGATCTCTTAGAGAACTATCCTCGCCCTGTTAATGTTATTGAACATGATTTCAAATGGAATATAATTGACTGTGATACTGTAATTTCTGTTGTTTCCAAAATGAGCTGTTCACGTAGTGAAGACTTATATGGAATGTCCAACTTTGTTTTAAAAAATATTATAGATGTAATAATTGTACCTCTTACTTATATAATTAATTGTATGTTAGTTGAGGGTCAGTTTCCTAGCTGTTTAAAATTTTCTAAGGTTACCCCTATATTTAAGAAAGGAGACAAGAATTTATCAGAGAACTACCGTCCTATTACAATAGTCCCGATAATTAGTAAAATAATAGAATCCTGTTTAATAAGGCAACTTTTTCAGTATTTTACATCAAACAATTTGATCTATCCTTATCAATTTGGCTTTAGATTAAATCACTCCACTGTAATGGGTGTTGAAGCAATTATTGAGGTTGTATTAAATTGTTTTGAAAATAAGCTGGTGGCTGGAACTACACTGATCGATTTGAGCAAGGCTTTTGACACTGTTAATCACTCTATTTTATGTAAAAAGCTTGAATTTTATGGAATAAGGAATTTGGAATTACAATTAATTGAAAGTTATCTAAAAGACAGAGAACAAAAAGTTTATGTTAATAACCGTTCCTCAGAATTCTTAAGTGTAGTTTCAGGGGTACCGCAAGGCTCTGTTTTGGGACCCTTTTTATTTTTAGTATTTATTAATGATTTTAGTATAAATGTACCATGTTTTTCAATGTTATATGCAGATGATACAACCTTGTTATGTTATAATACCGATCCTATTAATGTTAAAACCCAGCTTACAGATTCTCTAGAACAAGCCAAAATCTGGTTCTCTGTAAATAACCTAATGATTAATGAAACTAAGACTGAACAAAAAAGCTTTTGTTTGGCAAAAAAAGGCAATAAGAGCTATCACTGGTTTATCAGCTTCTGACTCTTGTAGAGCAACTTTTCCTGATCTCAACATCATGAAATTGAGTTGCATGTATATATACAGTAATCTGTTACATGTTAAAGAACATTTTGGTATGTTTAATAACCACAGTTTTTATCATAATTATGAGACCAGACAATGCCTTAATTTAGTGACCCCAAATGTTAGGTTGGCCAAGACTCAGAAAAGTTTTAAATTTCAACAGTACATATTGTTTAACAAGTTACCATTAGCAGTAAGGCAATTACCTTGTAATAAATACAAAAGTGTGATATGTAGTTGGTTAAGAAGAAAATGCTTTTATACCACTGAAGAATATTTTAACTGTGATTTTAATGATCTAAGAATTTGAATGTTGTTGTAATTTTTAATATACAATTTATGGTTGTAACATTATGACTTAGCTGTACTAACTTGACAAAGCTTATTGTAATTTGTGTTACTTAATAGCCAATAAAGAATGTGAATCTGAATCTGAATCCGTTAAATGTGTATTCAAATTTTAAACACATTTCGGCTAACTTCATCTATTTTTCTTTCTATAAAACCAAATTTGATTTAGTAGTAAATCCATAAAAAAGGATATCATGTGACCATCTAGGGCGGAAATCTTTTATATTGCAGAGGGCAGTGTCACTGATAAGGTGCAGTAGAACAAAGAATGACCTGGTGGTAAAAGGTACTGATGAAGAACATTTTATGGCTGTGTCCTCTAGGTAACAATGGCGCCTAGTAACCACCATTAGTATAAAAGCTAATTCATCATGCGCTATATACAACACACATACACAACATTTGTTGGCAAATCAATTGACAAGAAAACATAATAATGTCATAAGTTGCTAAATTATTGGAATGTAACATATTACTAACACTGAAAAGAGTGGTGAGAGAATATATCGTGTTCTCATACAGCTGAGATACTTTGGTGTTGAGTTTCTGTATGTAAATGCCAGTTTCAAAGTTCACGATTCAAATTTTTTTGGTAATAATATATTTAATTTAGTTTAAAATAATGTTTTAGAAAACTCAAAGGGGCCTCTTTCATGTTCCTCGTATACTAGTGCATAGTAGTCTAGATCAATTGTATACAGGATGCCCATTACTTTCGTCAAATTAAGTAAGAAATTTCATATAAACTAGTTCTATCTTACAAGATTTTCAAACTCTAATAACTTGAAAACGTGAGATTTTACGAACATTGTACAATAATAGTACAATGTAGGTTATTTGTATACGAATATTTTGAAACCAAGTTTGTCTCTAACAAACAATAAAGGAAGAGTGAAAATATTACTGTGCACCATCAATTAAAATGCAGTAATCTATTAATTAAGGATGTTTTAATTGCGGTTTCATTACCAGCTGATTGTCGCATTTAACAAATGAGATTACTATTTACTTGAATACTGCACATGTTGTGTTACCGTGTTTATCTTTAAAATTGTTTTGATTTGTTTATGTATTATAACCACATACCACTTAAAAGATAAAATTAACAAACCCACAGTTTTACGCAATTTATAGCTATTTTTAATGTATATGAATAATAATTTAATTGACTAATTTAAATTAGTGATTTATTAGTTAAAATTCGGCTGATTATTACATTTAAAAGCTGAAATTTCAAGATCATAGTTGTTGATTGCATTTAGTGAACAATGTTATTTATTTTACAATAAGAAAACAATACAATAGTATTGTGTTAAATAACTAATTCTAATAACTAATATAACATCTCATATATAACGATCAATGTCATTAATTGGCTGAAATATTTATTGCTTCAGCTTGAAAAATCTTAGAGATCATACCACTTTTCTAATGCCAAACTACCTAAAACTTTGGATTATCACGTTTAACTATTCAATGAACTCATATGGACAAAAGGTTACAATTTTCATGAACATTTTAAACTGTCATATAGATCCATCCGACTTCCAAATATTGGTACAGGGACATATTTCAAAGTTATCCGAGACGTCCTTCGTTTATTTCCTTAAACATTCACGGTGATTTTAACCTCATCCTCGTTTGGCAATGTCTCCTATAACTTCTACAGCTCTGTATGAGTAGTTGGGTTACAATACCACTCATAAATTCCTGTATTGAGTTTATCCACAATTTGTTTACTCTTTTTGTTGCACTTCTCTGATATTTCCATTTACTTTTTCTTGCTCTTATAAACATGGAAATGATTAGATTATCAACAATTAAATAAAAAGTAATTAATAGGATTATTATATTATATTAAAATTATAAATGTTTAAATAAAATATATATTAAAGATTTGAATGTAAGGTCACGAAGAATCATAAGGTAGACATCGACCACTGGGGGAGGGCAACCATGTGCCGGACTACCCCCTGGGCGCCACTCGGTACATGTTTGATTAGATCACGGCCTTAATGTTCTCCTTAGTACCCCTTACAGTTCCCGTCCAGCATAGAGCACACGGGGTCATATAAATGTGATAACGTGTGTACAGACAGTTTGATATATGTATACGTTTGTTATTGTGAAATATTGTCAGGTTCTTATTTTATTTAAGATTTAATTCTTACAATGCTTATACCATCAAAGATTTAAAATGATGAAGAGATTTCAATTTTTATAATAAAAACCTTATTTCATATAATATAGAATTATAATTTTTAGACGCTTTGTATCACATTAAGTGATATTTAACTTTGTCAGCCAGAATGGCATTTGCAGTCATGTACGGCTTTCTCTTCCGTCTAACTAAGATCCTGGACCGGGGAGATAAGAATGGCTTTCTTAAGATTATAGAGAGAAAGTTTCTAGTATATAGAATATTTTCCACTCTGAGAAAACATAGTTATTTGGAGAAATTCCAGTACTCTGTACTTATTCAGTATTATAAGACGATGCAAGTAACACCCTACCTAGGTGGGTTGTTAACCCCGAAATCTAGCTGTTTCAATTCAGAATTCCAAATGACCCCCGTATCTTACTTCCAGGGAGGATATCTGAAACTCAAAAATGAATACCTAAACTAAGTGATGATCTATGAAAACTTTAATCCTGGATCATTTTCCGTCTCATCTCTACGTTACCTACATTATTAATGGGCCATTTTATCACCTGAACCCTCGACCTGATGTTATGAAGATTTTTTTATCGAAGAGCGAGGTCATTAGAAGTCAATAAATCAGAATTTCGCAACTGATTTTGTACTGATGTTCTAGAATACTTCATTAGTATGATTATGATAGGTATATTAATTTGAAGGAAATACCAACAATCACTTAGCCTGGCTTTTCTAAAGCGGATTTAAAAATGGCAACATCTTAAACTAAGGCCAACTAATTAACCTTCAAATAACAACGTCATGGCGCAGAGAACATAGACGTTTGAATATATGAAAATAAAATGTCTTCATGTAATTCCCCAGACCTTAACTAATCTGGACTAATAATACACCTATACAACGGAGTATCAAAGGTTCCGATATAACGAAGTTACAGACAGGAACAGACGGGCCAACAGAGAGGCCTTCTGCCTTTAACCTTCTGGCCACAAGATCGGTAGGGGTTTTATTGGACCAGGAGAAACGTGTGTACCTTCCTATCGAGATTCACACAGACAAATAGACAGACAGACAGTACGGACATATTGACCGTTTAACCGTTTCATTAATAAATAAAGTTCTTTCTTAGACTATGATAAATAATGTAACATGATTGATATCTACAGGGTTTAAGAGTTATAGCACAGACGAACGGACAACGACACGGTTTTAAGGACCTGTCGTGATCTTAATAACCCGAAGCACTTGACTCACTGAATGTTTTCAACCAAAACCAACAACGTACATTAATTAATAAGAAACCATTAATACATTTAAGACATCTACAGTACCTAATAGATTCCTACAAGAAAAGAGCAGAGAAAGTGCACTTGTGCTATAAACGGAGGAGGGGGGCCTGTATGTACATTCGTACATAAACAATTTTTATCAAATAAATAGCCACGCTAAATAGAATGTCCATACAAACTCAATTTATTTTTATAAGTTCTTCAAATAATACATTGATAAGGTATTTTATTCATAAGGTAGAATTAATTCCATTGTTCTCGGTCCCTTCTGTCACGTCACTTTCAAAATTACTAAATACTAAAAGTTTGCAGTGTAGAAAATTACATGTTCTCCGTCATATCGTCATGTAGGCAAACCCTGATTAACTTCTAAATGAAATTTATGTATAATTTAAATTACAAATTACAATAAATCAAACTTCTGTTACTACTAGATTATAAACTCATACTAATCCAATAACAATGTTATGTGGTAGGCGTCAAACTAAAAGTACTGATCGCAATCATCAGATATTCTCTAGAGGGTTAACTCTTTTTTAATAATGTAATTACTCTTTGTTTTAATTGGTAATTGTTTTACAGGTATTATGTCGAGGAAAATAAATACAGCTAGTGGTGAAAAGAGAGGAAATATTGCAATAAATAATAAGCAACTTGAAATAGGTGTGGTGATACATTACATGATTTAACCACATATTAATAATAAGTCAAATATAAGCCGTTATTAGCGTGAAAGTCTTTTTCACATATTGGCGTGTAGACTTTTTATCTTAAGAAAGATCCAGCGCTGAATAACTTGTCGCCAATAAAACATGTAGGCTCATTGCTAGTCATCTGTGCATTCAAGGGACGCGTTCCACTGCCCTTGTACTAGTACTGCCGCAGTACGTCAGGTTAGAGATAAGATCAGCTGTTGAGTGATAGCCTCGGCCGGATTGGTTATCACTAATTCACCCTAGATAATGAGTCCTGTCGCCTCACAGCCGTCTGCATTATGTAGACAAAGGCGTTGTAACACATACCTGTAGTAAACTTAACATAGTGTAACGCCGTTGCACTATCACAGTTTGTGACGTTTAAGTTAGGAACATAGACACAAAGACCTAATAACACATTCATGTCATACTCAATTAATTCCCATCTTTTACCAGTAAAGTACACAGCCTCTCAGACACGGGCTCGATTTGCCACCGTCACCTGGGATAAGTTTACAATCATAACCAACTTAATTTATTCAACATTATAACTTTACATACTCACTCGTATTACTATAACAGTTGTAATGTGTATTTCAAAGGAAACTTTAACTAACTGTGTTTTTAATTTATTTTCATCAAATGTTACAATTCAAGTAGTAATTAATTACAGAAATAAACTCTAGTTAATTATATTTATCCTTGGTTGTTTTTTTTATTATCATTACAAAAAGGCTGGTGGGTGAACTATTTTAGCTAGTGGTATTTGCTCTCAACATCTTGGATACAGTATACATGAAACGAATATTCGCTCGAGGCAATGAAAACGTTATTGTTTTATATCAATTATAACTGTTTGAAACGATTCCTGAAAATTAACACATATATCATTATTTTATAATCAATTATTCGTCCTTTCATCTTAGTAGTTATAAACAAAGGAGGGGAATATCATGCGCCCTGTGGTACACCAGACTTGTAGGACTCTCAAGGAGGTGTGATGGCATGGAGGTCGACCGAACATGTTTACTAGTTTACCACTATTATGCGATGGCGTTACACTATGTTAAGTTTACTACAGGTATGTGTTACAACGCCTTTGTTTACTAGTTTACCGCTATTATGCGATAGTGCTACACTTTGGTAGGTTTACCTCACTTATGTGTTATAACGCATTAATTTACTAGTTTACCGCTATTATGCGATGGTGCTACACTATGTTAAGTTTACTACAGGTATGTGTTACAACGCCTTTGTTTACTAGTTTAACCGCTATTATGCGATAAGTGCTACACTTTGGTAGGTTTACCTCACTTATGTGTTATAACGCATTAATTTACTAGTTTACCGCTATTATGCGATGGTTACTACGCTATGGTGCTACACTATGTTAAGCTCACTAAAGGTAGATGTTACAACGCCTTTGTTTACTAGTTTACCGCTATTATGCGATAGTGCTATACTTTGGTGACATTAGTTTACTAGTTTATGGTGCTACATTACTAAACACTTACAAGGTTAGGTTAGTTAATTAATGTACTTATCGTTCCATGCACAACTAAATTCACATGTGGAACATTTATTTCCTAAGTGTGGATGTTAGTTACGTACTGCTTTCTTTTAGTATATATAAGTGAAACATCTAATTTAATATAGATAAGAGTATTTCTGGTACGATTTTTAAGAATACAATAATAATATGTTGATTTTTTTAATACTTTCAATAGAGTGAGAGAAAATGTAATTTTTAATACTTATTCCGCCATTCAACATATTCCTCTACGTATTAGAAGTTTAACTTTTGTTAGGGGTGGTATGAAAATCCATCTCTTACGAATAGAACAGAGATGTAGCCACATTAAAGTGTGGTGTATTTCTTCGGTGAAAATATTTCAAAACTATTTGGGTACTGGCACATGTAGCTCGAGTCTCGCTACGCAATCAAACCCCAGACCATCGTCAACCGCGACATTACACATTCCCTGTGAGCTGTCAATATATCCACTCCGGCGGTCGAATGTGGAATAGCCTACAGTACAACAGTAACTTCATTGTACTGGGGATTGATGCAGTAATACCAACCCTATGATCAGATTAAATAAGAGAGCAATAAATAACGCGGATCTCTCACATGTTTCACAATGAAGTTTTAAATCAAAATCGCAAGTGCGATGATCCAAAAGTCGCTAAGATCAGTTGCAAGAAATCGCAACGCACAATATCCAAAGCTTTAGTACGAGTAATAATGTTACATTTTATGCCTGGAATATTCCTCTGGACTCACTGTCTCTGTCGAGACCGTTCAGCCTATATGACTTGACAGGCGGCTTGTCGGCCAGACAGTATTGTACTTACATTTAAAAGGCATTATGGAGATTGGCTTCTTAGATGTGACATGATAATATTGTTTAAATAAAGTACGTTTAAAAATAACGTTATATATCAGTAACGATTGAAAACTAGAGGGAAAACATCTTTCTATTAATTAAATAAATTTAAAAAGGCAGTATATATTTTTTTATTGTCCACGTACGTGAAGATATCGCTCACATTTTGTAGTACACAGCAGAGGTGAGGGTAGTCTTAGTGACGCCTCCTCACGTACGTGTCAGCAGCTCCAGTTGAAGGATCAGTTTTTGATCTGCCGCTAATCCAACTGCCTTTGTTATATCTACTTTAATTAAAACTGTAATGTCTTAAGGGATTGCAACAGTAACCAGACTCGCTAGTGTACGTTGCTAGTGTGAGTTGTTTACCCTTGTAATATCGCAGTATAACAAATGGCTGCTAATGATATACGAGGGAGGGAAGGACAGTAATAACATCTATATATATATATATATATATATATATATATATATATATAAAACAAAAATATATAATTCTTTCTTCTTCTTATCGTGCACCATTTGACGTGTCATAGGTTTTTCTGTGTTTAGTTTCTCAATTAATTTTAAATAGCTTAGCTTTTATCGAGTTTGACCATTTATGGTAATATTTCAATGGTTCGCAGGAAGACGTTTGATTTTTACCAGGTTGTTCGGGAAAACCTTCTAAATCTTTGGAGTTTTTAGTGACTTGTGGTGGAAACTTCGAGTACCAGTTTTTCTTTTCTCTAATTTAATTCCTCTGTAAAGTCTATTATCACCATCACATAACTGAACTATTTCGTTTCAGTTTATGTAGACAGTGTTTTGAACAAATACCTCAGAGTCTGTATACTTTAAAACTTTCAACACTAATATAAATTTTTCCGATATTATTTTCCTTTTCATTATCATATAATCGTATAAATTAATTTACTTTCGGTTGAAATCCGTTTGGAAATAAAACCTTTTTTTACATTTCTAGCCATAAAACTGGTAAAGCCATCCAGAGATTTACAACATTATAAATATGCTGTAGAATCACTTAAAGAACTATAAAGCTGTGTTCGGTGTCGAGTGAGAGCACCACGTTATTGCGATAGCGTTGTCAAACTACCAAACGTAAATCTTTATTAAAGTTTTCTATCAGTGTCCAATATATCCAGATATGGGTGATTCAATAGGACGAATATAAATCTCTTCTCTACACTTGGAAAGTATTAAGTGTAAAAAGATTGATTAGATTGAAATAGTAAACTAGACAGTTCAAATACCGCCAGAACGTTATATTTATACACTGTGCCTTCCTCCACATAAATATTTATTCCTTGTGGATTCCCTCCAAGAGAAAAAACTGAAGCCCCGGAAAATAGTAGAAACGAACAGACTGACAAACTCATCTAAGACATATTAATATAACATTAAACTAAATCAAATGTATTTGGATTTAATCAAGAACTACGATATCATAGTGAGGTCTCGACTTTAAATTAACTATTCGAGTTAGTATAAATATCACACTGAGTACGCAAAGATATGTTAATCCACTGCTACCTCTTTTTTAGAGTTTCGGAGGTTTTAAGATCATCTTTGTAACCTTCGCTTATCTTCTAGCAACGCTGGGAAAGTCTTGAGAAACATCTAATCCTGGATGTTCTCTTAGGACAAGAAGCTGAGAAATTGTGCTTAGTCCTAAAAGGACTTTTGCACTCCTTTCATAGTGACAAGATATTCTGGATAGGTAAGGTTGGGGGTTGGGGCCGCTTCCTGTCTCGATCCATGAGGAAGAATTTCGTACATTAATTTCAGTCATGTCTCCTGAGCAGGGGGTAACACAGCCTTATGTCTAGGCTAGTAACAGTCCTTAACACTTAGGAGCCCCACCAACTCCAACAGTCATCTCCCGCAGTAGACTATACCTATCGATCTACTCTTGCAACCCAATATCTCGACATGTGTCGCTCCAGGACATCCATAAGTTTGCCCAGATTAAAGTGAGACATTGCTTTTTGCTGAACCCAGGGTAGGTTCAACTGGTAGGTAAGAACCAACCAGAAGTGACCCTACTGGGGTAATCGTGGAAGAGTGAAGGTATTATAAGTATGTTTATATATTCTATCATAACTAGCCGGGGATGCGTTTTTATAGATTCCCAGCTAAGATAAATATGTAGGCTAATTTCAATTTTAAAATATTAAAGTTCTTCATGTCTGGTCGGATAATTTGACAAACGCACTTAAAAATGTAAGTTGTGTGCATAGATATAATGCCTTTATAACTGGTATGGAATCCGTAGTTAGATCTTCCTCGTTACGTGTCTTTAATATATATAATATATTATATTATCAATATAATATATATATATAATATTATATACATATATTATATTATATAATATTATTAATTTCCTATACGTTACTTGTTTTCTTACTTTATATTATCAAGTGTCTCCCCCTACCGTACTTCATAACTTTACTAAGCACGGAATTATTATATCTCTAAACAATCTACAGCAAAAAACTTGTGTATATGATATTAAGCAGTTTACTTAGTCATGTGAAGCTTGGAAACACGTGTCACAATCGTGTATTTAGATAAGAGTTTGTTTAGGATTATATAGCTATTTTTGGCGCTTGTTTTGCATTTATTTTTCAGATATCACAAAAACTAAGTGATTGCCACTAAGGCACTAGTGCCTTCAAGTTAGAAGTAATTAGCCAAACAGTAATGAATCGTTTGTTTCGTCAATTTTAGAATTTGTTTGGCGTTTGTGTGTGAAATATAAAAAAAAAAAATAACAGCATCCATTTTGTTTTTTTGTATCTGGAACAAAATGAATAGCGAAACAAGCACTAGCACACTATGACCAACAAGCAATCCATTTTGTTATCTTGTTGAAGATTACCTGACAATTACATAAATTATTAGTTGTTTGAACTGAATGTGCCAATTGAAATGAACCTTAAAGCTCAATTGAATCTTTTCTATGAAATCTTTCAATAAAATAAATAATTGAAAGATTTCATAGAAAAGATTAAATCTTTCTATGCTGCTTCGCACGCAATTTCGTTGCAAGTGTTGCTACTGTATGAGCACTTCTGGTTCGAATGAATTACATTTCCGACGGCAATGTTGAATTCGCCTTCTTCCCACGATCAAGAAAATATTTTTACAAATGTATATTTATGGTCATTGTAATTTAATCCGATCTTTGTATTTTTTGTTCCATAGCTGATTTTGTCTCTTTACTGAGCAAGGAAAATAGCCCTGAGATGTTGTATGTATGCAAAAATACTTACAAAGCCCTGAGAAGCCTACTACTGCCAAAAGACTACTAATTTAGGTTTCATCATAACAGTATTTATATATACCTAATATATATATATATATATATATATATATATATATATATATATAATTTGTCTTTAATCTCTTAAAGGGACATCCCAGTTATGTTGTCTGACTGACTAATACAATGTCAAAGTTGACTACGCATATCAGCGCGTAATATTTTATCATAGCAAAGATACAATTTTTAACATGACCAACATGAAGAAGAGAGCAGATGCTGCTTTTGACATAATTTATTTGGTCTAGTAAAACAAACAAATCTATCGGCACCGTTCCTTCTATATAATTTTACGTGTTATTATTTTTTTACCATTTTATTCTGATATTGTTCTGACCGTGTTTTATCTGAGACATAAAAGTAACTTTTTTAATAGATTAGATATTTACAAAGATACTTATTTTAATCGTCATTCACTTAAGTATAATAATACTGTAAGTGGCAGTGGTGGGAAACACGAAGAAGGTAGTAAACTTACTTCAATGGATGACACTCATAATTTATTAACCATTGTTTCACCATTGAAGGGAACTTTCAGTCAGGAGATTATTATAGATAACCATAAACTTCCTATCTGTTAGTTTACTTTTTATTAAGTTCTAAGATTTCTTGGCTTTATTTAGTTTTCTTTTGAGGTTCCGGTGGCAGTATAACTTCAAGGTTTCCTGTATCCATGTACGGTACTGGCTTAAACGTTCTTTCCAAAAATCATGTTATTACTTCCGTGCTATAGACAAGAAGATGTCATCTAATTAAAGTATCATTGATAGAAAAAAGTTCAGTTTCATTACATTTTATTATTCTATTTAGATTGATCGAACAAAATATTAACAAATAACTCCATGTGTTTATCGTATTTTGGAATGCCGAATTACAGATTTCGTTTGGATGAGAGACATGTTTTCCATAATACTATTTAAGATTCCAAATAACTACAAATCATATATTTTGTGTGTTTAGTTAAATCTAGAGTGATACTAATACAATGAAAGGTTACATACATATAAATACAGGTATAAATATATAATATATGACTATTATAATTTCTACTTTTATAATTTTATTTCAAATGTCCTCTATTGTTTATACGGCCGAAAAAGTAATATTTATCAGACCAACAGTATACTAAGTAAATATAAATAATAAAAATGTATTATTAATACAACGCGAATTAACTACACGATGTTGAAGAAACTCCTGTTCTTTAATTAGGAGTTCACCAAACATAATTATACTCTGGCACCGCTTCATTTACTTGACCATGTATTTTGACAAAGTACAAACATATGTTAAGCATATTTCATTATCTTGTCCGTTTCATTATAAATTGAGAAATCTTGTACTCTCTATTTGCAGAAACATAAGGTTTTTCGTTACTGGTACTTTTACATTTTAATCTAGGCCTTATCTTTTATGATTTCCAAGATCTTAGTAGTGTGTACATAATTTTGAACACGGTGTATACTCAATGCAGGAAATGTAACAAAATTAACAGTTTTTTAAATTTTTATTTACAAAAACTAAATAAGGTTTCTTCAGTACAACAGGAACAATTCACACGCGTTTTATAGTAACATCAAAATAAAGGAAAAATAAAACTGTCATCATCAGCTAACAACTATTAGCCATTAACTCCTTACCACAGAGATAAATTTAAGTACTAACAGCTAAATTTGAGAATATATTTATGTTACATCTGAGCCATGATGAAAATATATATTACTTACTTGAACTGGATGAATGGATCAATAGCACTCAAGTAATACTACACTTGCACTTTACTCAGTGACTTTGACTTTATTTTGTTATAAGTCCCATTCTCTAGTTAGAAAGAAGATCTTTCAGTTCGGAATGGACGTTGATAGCTTTCTCACCATCAGTTCTTTACAACCGAACCATCAAACCGACTAACCATTAACTTAATATATCTCTTATAATTTAGGAGCATACAGCAACAGAATATACAGCCCTCCCAAATGCAATAAAGAACATAATTTATGTATGTATATATATGTACATAAATATATATATATATATATATATATACATATACATATACACAATTTGAATAAACACGACATAAAATTACTTATTAATTGGTAATTACTACGACTGGCGTTGTTCTCATTTTAATTAAATTATGTTTCCTCTTGTTTATACGTTTATACGTGTGATATTTTAATTTGTAACAAAGGCTCTGCGACGTTTTTATCTTAGTGTTTGACAATAACGTATTCACGTTGGATCTTTGGTAACACCTTATACAATTAGGGATATTTGACGGAAAACTAAGTAAAGTAAGGCAATTCTTAGTCTAAAACATGAATATGTACACACATTTTTATAACCATAACAGAGTAAAAACTATCACTAAGCAAGCTTTGTAAAATCTATGATTATTGAGAAATAATGATAATTAAATAGATACTTACATCACTTCTGTATTACATCACTTACTTATCATTTCTGTATTAATGAATTATGTTTTATATTTTGAAACTTCTTATGGGAGGTGAATTTAAATTTTATTCGTAAATATGGTCAGTTTAGAATCTTAATTTTAAATTGACAAACAAAGGAATTCTTTGACGAATACGAAATTAATAACAAGCGAGTCCAAACACACTTTCGCTCAGATCTCCCGTGAGAACGTCGAATGTAATTAAACTCCGACCGTTCCTACACCGAGGACTTCATGTTTACGCGTCTACAATATTAAATTATCAGTTTCTTGTTGAATATCTATGTAAATATGCTTTATTTATGCATTTATCAGAAAAAGAGTTTTACAATTTTATTAAGCAACCAAAGGAGAGAACGCCTGCATATGTGTAGACGATATATATATATATATATATATATATATATATATATATATATATATATATATATATATATATATATATATATAAAAATAATCGTAATATTTCTATTGCTATTAGAATGTATATAAAAGGTGCCGTAAAATAGTAGGTGTTTCAATCAAAACAACGTTTTCCTTTTAATACTCTACTTAATCGCACTGAGTAAAACTATATCAAGAACTAAGTACATTGTCTTAACATTTCCAACATCACGTTACACGTCAGAGAAACGGTATTGGATCTAATTATACTCAATTTTGTAACTAATCTACCGAAACAGTAACATGCAACATGCTAAAATAAGCATAAATATGGTCGAGTCCAGTATTGACTGGTGAAGGGAAAGGCAACATAAAGCCTGACTACCCTCTGGGCGCTACTCGCTACATGTTTGATCAGGTCACGGCCTAATGTCCTGCTTAGCATCTCTCGCAGCTGGCCAAGTGACTACATCTTACCTCTCCCCACCACCCCATCTACACTCACTCGTAGTTGAGATTGTCACTTAGTCTACGCACCCGACAGCACGTGACCATGCAGAGATGGATTCCTTTATATACTACAATGTTACCTACTGTAGTGTCGCCGACAAGGAAACACAAAATTAGACATTCAGGCACCGGATGTAATGTACGAATACATCACAATAGAAATACCAAACAACCTGAAGGTCAGACACTCCGGTCAAGAGGTGAATGACACCACATCTGAAGAACTCCAAGTTGGTAGCTGGGCATTCTGTAGATTCATATGTACGGTAGGAGCGTTTATTTCATCGCACGCTCTGTAAGTTGTTAAACTTCAAGAACAACACATAATACTGTTGTAGTTTTATAATTTTCATAAAATTCACTACAAATATCAAAAGAAAGTAAGAGAGACTGATCTCATGTTCATGATCTTCAGGAATATGACAGATGGACAAATTTCCGAAACGTGTGCAATTGATTTGATAATGTAAAGAATTATGGAATTATAAGGTAGACATCGACCATTGTGATGGCGGAGGAGGGGAAGGTATGTACAAGACTACCCCCTGGGCGTCACATGTTTCATTAGTTCAGGGCCTTAATGTTCTCCTTAGTTCTCATCCGTGCTCTGACAGGCATAGAGCACAAGAGGTCATCTACAAATTTGGTAACATTCGATGAGTCAGTTTCATACATATACTGTATATATCTGTGTGTGTGTGTGTGTGTGTGTGTGTGTGTGTGTGTGTGTGTGTGTGTGTGTGTGTGTGTGTGTGTGTGTGTGTGTGTATTTGCTTAATTTTTATATTAAATCTTATCCTTTGCTTTCCAAGATATAACTGTAACAATGTCTTCACCATAAAATTTTTAGAAAATGATTTTTAATGTCAACTCTAAAAGTTTTGATTGTAATTTAATGTTATATTTCTTTGACATTTGGTAGCCTTGGTAAGTTGGTTAAGTATGTTTTGAGATGTAATAAAATCCTAATCAACCATGATAATAATAATGTTAAGAATTGGAGAAATTCAACTTATAATTCGTCTCCCAATAGGTCTCCGATTATTAGATTCTCCTGAGATAGTTATCAGAGCAGCCCGCACAAACTAAGTCCGATGGCATTTGAGGCGATGTTGCCATATCGCTGCTGACCACCAGCTGTTCTCGCTATGACATGGATATGACCTCCAACTGGTTTATATTTGGTTGAGGAACATATTAATGAACTTAAATGTACTTGTATCGTATTATGGTAACATCTAAATGAGTTTTGTTTATTAGAGCAGTTGCTGGACGGATCAGTAAATCTTCATACACATAAAACTGACATCAGTGTTTGGCGTGAGGTATTGAGGGGAGATTACAATTCAACAGCCACTATCAGACTATTTGGTGCAGGTTGCTCTAGCAATATTGGCTGCTTTATGGGTTCCAATAAAGAAATAACTCTGTTGAGGCCCATAAACTCAACTCTAAATAATACCATCAACCTTTAATTGTATGTCGATATGCTTGATAAATTCTGAAGTAGTTTTTAGTTGGCATTTAAGATTGATAAGCATTAGATTGACAAACAGATACTTCCAGTTTGCAACATTAAATATCTTATAAAATTTGTATTATTTACAAAATACAAAATAATCATATATTATCAATGAATTTCGTCATTGTTGCCCAATAAACTGCAATCATTCAATGTACGTTTCGAGATTGCGAAACCAAGATATAGTTAGTTATATATCTTATAGAGTGTTAAGAGCCTGATTTCAAGCACCAACAACGTTCACAATAATACAGTTTTACAATAGAACAGTGTCAGTTCATGTGATATCTAAGTTTGTCATCCAGAGGAACTTGCGTAATATGCGGGTTCTCTCTTTTCATCTGGTGAAGAAAGACCACGGCGGCGCTGGAAATTCTGTAAAATCGCTTGTATATAATGGCTAAAAAAATGGAATTCTTTAGATTAAACGGCAGAACGTTTTTAATTTTTCTAGTAAATATTCAATTTATTATATTTACAAAGTATTCGAAGATCACAATTTTGTGGAGAAATCCTAACGCAAAACATATGAGGAAAACGTTTTGAGTTCACTCATATTGCTCTGTAATGGCGTGTGAATACATGACGATGTAAATGTAATGTTGTGAAATGAGTTATTATTGTCTGTAAGTACTTTCCTTGTAATAAAATATTTACACAACCTATCACAAGATGCAAATGCAATACAATTAAAACGATGCAATATGAAGTTACAGCACAGCAAATTCACTACTTATTTTACAAATTAAAACGTATTCTATTTTCAGAAATACTTTGAAAAATATTAAGTTACCACTTACTACATATCAGATTCAAAGGTTCCATGAATAGACAGTGTTTTCGTTGGAATCCCAAGAGAAAAAGTGTAATGATCGGCTCCAGCAGAAGTCCTGGAGACCACGACACTTTCTCCAGCGCTCGGGCAATCCTTCAGACTCCAAACACTCATTCCTCCTTTGGGAATCCTCACTTCCTCTAGATCCTCGCACGGTTCCGGTGGATTCTCGCGACACTTGGCGAAGTACCGGCCAGAGGACCACGCAAGCTCGGCTAGCATGGTTAACACTGTACGGCCCGAGACACTCCGCCCGCTACTACAATGCCGAGACCTCCTCCCATCCTGCTGCCGCCAAGGCCGTCCCAGCAGCATCACAGTTCAGTACGTCAACAGTACATAGCCCCCTAGTCAGTTGATCAGAGCTTATTTTTGTTTGACTATTTATTTCCTTACTAAGCCCTGTTTTTTAATAATATTTGTAGTACCTAGACCTACATTGTCTTTAGCTTTATAGAATCTAAGCTCTTCTTTTCTTTGTTGTATACCACCTCTCTACTCCAGCATAAGTAGGGTTTGATTTGATATTTCTTTGAAAAGGTCATTTTAGTGGATGGATAAAATCCTTGGCTGGACCCAGAAGTATGTGATTGGAATTTAAAGGATTTCACAATAATTATAATAATATTCACTAAAAGAGACGCCATACTAATCTATAATGCCTAATATTACAATTCAAAAATACAGATTTTTTCTGACTAATACAACTAATCAGGGAGCTAATTAAGTCTATACTAGATAAAATTTTAAAAATGCATTTTTATATGCGTGTAAAAAGTTTCTTATTAAAGTGTGATTAAACAATGTTCTACTCTTAATATGATGCAATATAGAACAATAAATGTATAAATGATAAGGCAATGTACAGTAAAATTCAGTTATTTGCCCCTTAATTTTTTCTGTAATAATTTAACAACTGTATATATAATAATACTAACGAAAAGTTTTTAAAATTGTTTAAACAGGTTAGAGAGTATTTCCGATACTGTTGGCGAAGAGGGAATAATGCCCTTTGTGATACTTTGTGAATCAGTTGTGGAATAAGGATCCTAGTTTGAATAGATTCGTCTCAATCTACGATGTCAAGAAAACCTCCATCTGATTATAAGGAGACATAAAAATTCACCTTAGAATACTTGTAGTGGTGTTTTAAATAATCATGAACATATAATAATTTCTATGAATTTATGTAAAACACTTTCTAATATGCATGTAAAAGTGGATTTAGTGTAAACGTTGTTCTTTTAAGATAGATCCAACACGTAGTGCCTTTTCTAGTCGTACCGTATATTCAGTGTAACTCTTTCCACTACCCCGTACTAATAACCCCACTGCCTTTGTACTAGTAGTGCCGCAGTACGTAGCTTGAGATAAGATCAGCTGTTGAGTGATAGCCTCGGTCGAATTGGTTATCACTAATTCACCCTAGATAATGAGTCCTGTCGCCTCACAGCCTTCTGCATTATGTAGACATGTTCGGTCGATCTTCTCCACGCCATCACACGTCGTTGATATCTCATATGGTGTACCACAAGGCTCTCGTCTTGTCCCTTACTGTATCTTGTAGGGCAAATTGTACAGTCTGAGTGAAAATAATATTATCAAATTAGGATGATTTTTAATAGAATATAGGATTTTAAAATGAATTAATAATTTAAAAGAAAATAAATTCACCATTCTAATATATTTTTGGCAAAATGTATATACATAAAATAATCTATAAAAACTAATAGAATTTTGTACCACAAGGCTCTTATTATTACTCCAACTTTTAGAGCGCCTTCTAATATTTGGTTGAGTTTAAATTAGAATTGCCATTGTGGATCAATCCTCAAAGGCTCATACGATTTTAAAATAGAAGCATTATTTAAAATAAATTAAATATTCAACATTCTAAATATACTGTTCTGTAAAATGTTTGCATATGCTTGTAAAATTCTTTTTAAAACATTTTTGTAAAAGATTATAATTTGTTTTTCTAAATGCATCACTTTGAGTAACTATTCTTACAAAATATAACTATTACCATAGTTCGAGACAAATCATTGCAACTCTGGGTCAATAAAATGTTCTTAATGTACTTAGATCTCAGACATATTATTTAATCTTTGGACGAGTACAGAACATAAATTCCTTGTGAAAACACAAATCAATAATATTAATTGTAAAATATTAATAGTAGTAAATTATTAATTGAGATCTCTTGACATTATTAGTAAATAATAAATCCAAACTACCAGGCTTGCAATGATGTGTTCCGTGCTGTAGTAAAAAAAATAAAACTCAATCAGCGCTTTATTCTTTACTGAATTGAATTAAGCAATGTATTTAGTACTTATATTACTTACATTTATTATACGTTCATAACCCAAAATATACGTTGTTTATTTAATTACAATTTTACACTTTGGTTTCTAAAATTTAATAAAAACGCCTCTAAAACAACATAAGTTGATCCCTGCTATTTAAGAAAAGGGATATTAATTACACAAATATATACATATACATAAATATTGTATAAGAACTGATAGTATAAATTAGTATGTAAAGGCTGTAAATTATAGTGAACTGTTATAGGTCGTCAAAATATATTCATCCCAGGTGACGATGACAAGACGAGCCCGTGTCTGAGAGGCTGTGTACTTTACAAGCGGTAAAAGGCGGGAGTTAATTGAGTATGTGACATGAATGTGTTATAACGTCTTTGTGTCCCCGAACTTAACTTTACAATCTGCGATAGTGTGATCACTCTATTCTGCGTTAAGTTTACTACACGAGTATGTATCATGAACTGTTATAACGTCTTTGTGTCTCCGAACATACCTATAACGTTACTACCTGAGATGGTTCTTTACTAAGTTACATTTACTACACGAGTATGTAACATGAATGTGTTATAACTTCTTTGCTCCTCCGAATATAAATTGAGTGATACATATTGCAATATCGCAACAGTCTCACACTACGTACAGTAATCTACACGAGTAAGAGATATAAAACATCTCCGATGGTGGTAGATTTAAATTCATTTGTGATTTAAAATATATTTGTGTACTAGTTTTCTGCGATGATGCTACAGAATGTTAAATTTACTACGTTACTTTTTCTTCACTAGTAAAATATGACATAAACGTGTTTTAACGTCTTTATGTACTAGGTGGCTGCTGTGATATTGCAATAATAGTATTGAACGTAAAAATTATTACTTGATTATGTAACATGAAATCACAGTGTTCACATCTGGCTGGTCTATACCTTCCGTTGAACCTACACTGGGTAAAGCAAAAACCGATGTGTCAGTTAGATCTTGGGCAACCTTATGGATGTCTTGGAGCAACACATCACTAACCACAAATGCTGAGATTCTGGGGTGCAAGGGTAGATCGATAGATATACTGCGGGAGATGACTGTTGGAGTTGGTGGGGCTCACTAAGTGCCAAAGCCTAGACATAATGGCGCGCTAGACCCTGCCTACTTTGACTAGAGAAGCTGGTTCGGGGGAGTCTTGGAGACTTCGCCTTCTTCCAAGGGGGGGGGGGGAGGGAGTAATGAACTGATATTAATAACCTAAATTCTTCCTCATTAATCTACCTCCAACATTACCCATCCCGAATATTCAACTATCAGGAAGCAGCGCAAATAAGGTCATTTTAGTAGTATGTGCAATTATTGAGATTCTTGTCCTAGGAGAACAAAAAATGTGACAAAGCATTGTAACATCTCTTTATACTATTTTTCTCAGGTGGCGTTAAATACATTACATGAGTATAGGATACGAATGTGTTAACGTCGGGGAGCTTGACGTTAATTTTTGGAAACATTTTAGATTTTATTTTTATATTTTTGTCTTGTTCTTTATTATTTTCTGATCATTTTGATATATAATACTTATATATTTCACTTTACTAAACCACATAAATACATTTTACAAAGTTATAACACATGTATGATTTTTACATTCTCGACTTTCATACTGTACTCATTCTGTAACTTTTTAAATATTAATATTTTTGTTTTATATTTTATGTTGGCTACACTACTCCCTTTACTTAAATCACCTGCTTGATTTTAAAAGGTGTCTGTTTGTTTTGGTTACCGTATTGTGGGCTTCTAAAATTGCGCAATGACTGCAAATTTGAATAACTTGAGGATGGTAAGGGGTTGTCAGGTAAAACTCGGCTTACTATTTAAACAGTTACTCAATTGCAGACATATTATGGTCTAGCAATTAGAAGGAACATTGATAATCTTGACAATATGTACAAAGCTGTTTGGCCAACGATTTTTCACAGACTATCAACTGATGAAAGCCCACAACATGGACTTTGTCCTAAGGGAGAAGATTCTTGGTGTAAATACCAACGTTCCCTAGTAACTAAAGATGCATTCACCCATAAAAAGCCACTCCCTTTAGCTGTTATGAACAAAATTAAACCTATCTACAGAGATTTGTCTAACAAAACTCTACTGGGGAAATGCTTACACGGAAACACTCAAAATCTTTTCAATAATATTCTATGGTCACGGGTCCCAAAACGCGTGTTTGTTGGGCTTGAAACACTCAAAATAAGAGTTTGGGATTCTGTAATAACTTACAACTCAGGTTATTTAGGTAGGGTAAAGGTTTTGCAAGAACTCTTTGGTCAGGCTGGTGCAAATTGTGCATTTGGGCTAAAGGCACTTGATCAACTGCGGCAAATAAAAGCCGATAAAAAAGCTGAGGAAGTGACCAAGGCGGCTAGAGTAGCAGCAAGAATTAAAAAGAGGAAGCTGGAAGACATGGAAGAAGAAGAGGAGCTGTATGGACCTGGGATTGATGCTGTTGTGTGAAAAAAGACAATATTTTCTTTCCGCTTCGTTTCCCGAAAACTTCAAATTTTCAACTTCAGGTACACTTTTTTCCAACATTTGTCAATGTATTGCTTTCATTTTTTCACCACACGTTTCTTTCAACCTCCTTTACATGTTAAACCTAACGTTACTGTATAATAACAAACAAAAAGATAAATATTTAAAATCATAACAGTTTTTTAGTGTTATTTTTTTAATATATATAATATTTTTGTACAAAATCCTGATCATATATAAATTTAATTTTAGGTTTAATAGTCAGTTAAAGAGTCATAACAACAAGTTATGAAATATGGTTTACCTTACTGTAGTAGTTTTTAAGAAAATGGTACCGAAATATGACAAATTTAATATTAGGTTAAATGAGACGTCAGACTCCCCTTACAAACAATAATACATTTTTCAGAGTTCTCAAGCACTGATGAAATCATGGAGGAATGAAATGAGTGTAAATGAATACAAAATCATTATTGGCAGAGTGTTAGTAAAATTTTTCACTGTAAGGAACCTACCATTTTAATTTCTGTCTATCTTTATGCCTGTGCCTATGCGACATCTCGAAAATAAAACTGACATATAGACTTGAAATTTTGCATGAAGCTTAATTGTATTGTACAGTAACTTAATTTCTACTTGGCAATATCGAACACAATATTGGTTCTATATATTACCTGGGGTTTTGCTGGGTGATATATAGTGATATATTAGTGAACATTTTTGAATGGTTCTTATGGGTAACCATGTTGGCAATAAGAAAATCGCATATTAAATAAATTTATAAACAAACTGAGTACAATCATATGGCATGTATCATAACTATCATAACGCCTTGAGTTATATACTTAACTGTTTGTATTCACCCTTGGCGACCCAACGTGGTTTGTGTTGTTGTACCTTGTTAATACAGAACCAGAATTTTATAAACTTATAATCTCTAGAACATTCCAATATAATGTAAGTTTATGCTAAAACACAATAATGTTATGTAAATATAATAATTATGGAATGTTTTAATATTGTCCCTACAGGATCCTAGCAGATATTGCAATGAACCATTCAGTACAGCTCTAAAATGTTTTTATAAGAAACTTTCGGCTATAATTAAAAGTGAACTCAAGTGGCTTGCACAAAAATTTATATTTCAAAGAACGTATGCAAAGTTGAATATTTTCAAATTGTTCCTTCAATTTTTTGAACTGATAATAAGACAGCGACATAATAATTAAACTTGAACTAAACTTTTATAAAATACGAGATAATATAATACTTAATAAAACGAGATAATAAACCTAACAAATACCATTACTAATCTTATCCCAAATGAGTTCCTTTTTTTTAGTAATTCCGTAACCGTCAAAAATTGGAAGCTTTCATAATTAACTTACATATGATTCCCGTAGTGAAAAAACATAACATTTATAGAGGCTAAAAGTTAAAATAAAACGGAAGTAAATAAAATCAGACCTGTATTGAACGTAAAAGTAAAAATTATCATTGTATGTTAAGATCGCTCAGTTTTAGATTTGCTGCAATGAGGACTGATTGTTTACGAGTTACGTAAAATAAGTGATGAAATAACAGTGAACACCACAAAGCAGTGGTTCGTAATGGTGAACTAATACTGTTAGAGCTTGGCTCAGCTGATGGACTGAATAATACAACACAGTTCTACTATAAATCATTGTTTAGTTTCAGTTTAGTTTTGCAAACATTTTAGGAATAATAAATACATCAAACTACAGGGTTTTTTTCAACTTGTCTTGAGGAATTCAAAGATCTACTAGATTTAGCGCCAAGTGTGTGAAGTTATTAAGGAAGGGAGAATTGTACCAAACAAATGGTTTGATTTATAATGAAAAGCTCAGTTGTACATGTTTGTTGTTTGCTGATATTTTTAATAGACTATAGGTTGTTCTGAGTCTAACTGAATACTTTGTTAATATTAGACTCAATTTATAGCACCATAAAATATTTTGCTATGAGTTGTTAAAATTATTTTTTGAACAACTGATTTTGAGAACAATCAGATTTAGTGTTGCTGTTTTAACAATTATTTTCAAGATGATCTTTTTTTAGACATTTTACTAATGGGATCAATTATAATTAATGCTAGGGCATGCCTATTGTTAATCTTACCTGAGAAGGCAAGGTCCCAATGTCTTGCGTACTTTCTCTCCTTATGACAGTTTTTAAAACGTAGAGCGGCTGGTCACAATTTCATTCTAAGGTAGGTAGATTTATATTAACTTTATTATGGTTAAAAAGAACCATTTTTAATTGGAAATACGGTTAAGTACAGAACAACGGTTTTTATCATACAAAAGAAATTAAAACTTATTCTCTTAATTTAATTTTTAAGACCTAACGGTTATATACTGTAAAGATAATGTATTAAAGCAGCTGTTATTTACTTGTATGAAGCAATAACAAAAGTTGTGGTTAGCGTACTGAAGAAAATTAAATTGGTTATCGATGGCTTTTCAGGTTCCTGTTGCAAGTTATTTTGGGATAAAATAAATTGTTCATTGCGTTTGCCACTCAAAAACAGCAAATAAAATAATTTATGAAGTATTAAGTTATTTAAAAATTAGTAGCTAAAACTAATTTATACTAAACATCGTAGCATTTATATGGTTGAATTTCTATGTTTTACCACAAATATAAACTTAAGACTATTTTACAATTTTGTAACTTTGTGAATGAATCTTCATGATATGTGTATTTAAACAGAATTAAAAACTGCGTTATAAAATGAGTTTTATAAATTTAGGTTTATATAAAACTTAACATGTAAAAATATAAATTTTTAAAATTGGAATTTTATAACTAAATAAAGGAATGTAAGAACCTAAGAATTTAAAAAAAGATAAGTCAACATTGTAAATACGAGGGTAATTCGGAAAGTAAGGTCCGATTCACGTTAACCAGACAAACAGTAAGCGAGCAGCGAAATGCGCATGCGGCCTGACTCCCGGCATACATTGCGCGCAGAACGACGCCATTTGCAGTGAAGTCGTTGTAGTCTGCTGTTTTCTGTGCCTTTTTAAAATGTTTAAAACTATTTAACGTCCCGCCGACTGTGAAATACGGTCTGTGATACGGTTTTTGACAGCAAGGGACGTTTCAGCAGCGGATATTCATCGACAGATAAGTGAAGTGTACGGTCCAAATGAAATGAGTGACAGCAAAGTACGGAAGTGGGTGAGAGTTTTTAAAGATGGACGGGAAAATGTCCATGACGAACCACGATCTGGTCGGCCTTCAGTGATCACCGAAGATTTGGTGAAAGCCGTCGATGAAACAATTCGTGAAAATCGGCGATTCACTGTTTCTTCATTAGCAATAGAATTTCCAAACGTGAGTAGAACCATATTGTTTAAAATTGTTTCTGAGATTTTGGATTTTCACAAATTGTGCTCACGTTGGGTTCCCAGGCTGCTTACTGAGGAACACAAAAAAAGAAGAATGGGTATTGCTCTTGAATTTTTGATCCAATATCATCAGGAAGGTGATAACCTTTTAGACCACATTGTGACGGATGATGAGACATGGGTTTCCCACATAACCCCAAAAACGAAACGCGTCGATGGAGTGGCGTCACTCGACGTCGCCGGCATTTGCGTCGTCACTCGACGACGACGGCGGCCGACTTCTATGACACCGGCATTCAAAAACTTGTAGATCGTTATGACAAGTGTTTAAAAAAAAGTGGAAATTATGTAGAAAAATAGTGATTGATGTCAGAAATGAAATAAAACAAGTTTTTTGAAAAAATCTGTTGTGGTTTTTTTTTTAAATAAAACAACGGACCTTACTTTCCGAATTACCCTCGTAAATATAATATATCAGCAGCCAACGGAAAATGAACTTAACGTTTAGAAACAAAATAGTTATCTAGGTTAATTTTAATATCGGACGTAACAAAAGCTATGATTCAGTTTATTTTTTAAAAAAAAAAATAAAAAAAAAAAAAATAAAACAATTACAAAGAATAGATGTGTTTCTGTGTAAGAAAATCATTCTGTATAATGGATTTGTAATGTCGTTAAATTATTGAAATGCTTAACAAAACTGCACAAACGTAGTTCTGGGCTTCAATCTTAAACAATTCTGCTCTTTCATTCTCCATAACAACTTTAATTGTAAATTACTCAAATTAAAGGCTGAAAACTGTGATGGCCAAAAATAAACTCAATAAAATTGTATATACATCACTACAGAGACATGAAGATGGCTACTGAAACACATATATTACTAAAAGAATTTCGGAATATAGACGCCCATGCTTAATAAAAAAAATTCAAACAGTAATCATAAAATGAAGCATAAATTACTTTGATTTTGATAGCAATTATAGCTACTTATCAAAAGGGTGACAAGCAGACAGAAGTATAGGATATTATGAGACATCCTATTCCTAGATAAAAATATAAAACTTGCCTAATTAATAAACAAACGCTTATTAAAAAAAAAAAAAAAACAGGAAGAAGTAAATATAATTATACTTAAATTTTCTACAAGGAAATACATTCACGATAAAATGAGCAGTTCGCATGTGAACTTAGCAGTGAAATAAAACAACTAAAATCTATCGGCAGCTACTAAACACAAGCCAGCTCAGACTATTAACACCCTGTACATAGACATTGATTAAGATATTTTTAATGGACTCCATGTGCGATTTACGGGGAAAGTACTTTGTTTTACGTCAGTAAAGTAAACCGTTCTCTCGCTATACATACTACACGGGTGATCTGCCTCAGCAGGTATAACGTGATGTAACGCGCCTTATCTACATCTAAAATTACTTTTTATTGATACTATATTAATTGATTGTTCTTGACAAACAGGAAAAGAGTTTCTCAAATGTGCCAATTATTGCTGCTATTTTACGGGCATTGCTAGGGCTACCTGAGAGTGAACAACAGGATACGGATTATCGTTATTTTGTGTCTACTCACGCACGTGGCTGTTTCAACTGTTGCTGGATCAAGGGTTTTTGTCTCTTACGTTCCTTTAATCTAGGTTTCTTTGCTTGATCCAATTTAATTGAAGATTTATTGAATCGTTTCAATATGCAAATACAAAACCCAATTTACGTATTGCTTCATTAGAATTTATTAATTTATGTCATTGGAAGTTTAATTTGGAATATTAGTTGACTTTTCTAACAGGAATAAACTTATCAGTCCAAATAAACATACCGTGAATTTTATACTGAAACAGTTATGAAATCTCTGTACCAAATAATCTACTATACCAAATAATGTGTTTTATATCCGCATCTAAAATCAAATGTAGTAATCTAAAATACTCAAAGCAAACAGGAAGTTAATACCCATTCCAGTTTATGTTTACTATTACACGTACAGTTACCTACTAAGCTTAAAGTGGATGTAAAAGTGCTGAGTTAATTTTTTTGCTGATTTAAACTTCAGTTCACCTTCATCCTAGTGCAGCGTCTGGAACCAGTCACAGACTCGACTCCGGGAATCTGGAGTCTTATTGGTCTGGATGATGAAGATCCAAGAAAATCGGCCGAAGAAGTTGAGCTTGAAGAATAAACCCTTTATCATTTTCGACATCAAGGCGCCGAGACTACAATATATAGTGTAATCTATGTAAAGAGAAATGTAGGAAGAGTAAAATTATTCAATCCTGTAGGTACCAAATCAAAAACATCATTCTCAACGAAATTTAACTTCTTTAGTAGCTCAGGTGTTTGTGTTGTCTCTTATTGTATGGCGAATACAACAGGCAGCTCTTTTTAATACCTCGAGACGACTGATCCTCAATCATAACTACATTTTTATGCAATAACCATCACATGCCTAGAGGGACCCATACTTACATGGCGTCCTCCAATGTAGTAGGCATGTGATGGTTATTTGCATAAAATAAGATTGCCATATAACACTGTGCAAAGCGTGTAGATGTTATCTGCAATAATTGTGTAACAAATTTAAAGGAGTTTCCAGAGTTTAAAAACACCCAGAACTATGAGTAACTCGTGTCGCTAGTTTAGATACTGTTGTGCTGGGTCGAGACATTGACCCTGCTGGCTTATACGGGATGAGTGTTGTTGTAATTTAGAATATTTAAAGAATATTTAGTATAATAACATATTTAAACTGTTAGTGTATTAGCAACTGTTAGTGTATTATAAATAAAACATATATTTTTATACCATTAAAACAGAAAATCCTATCAAATTAGTAATATATTTTTATGCCATCTACTTTCTACGACCACTATATATTGATATATATTTCACAACATATTCGAACCTTTATTTTAGAGAAATATATTAGTTCAGGAGTGGTATTGTAAATATTCTATCTGTAAAAGTACCACATTGTCTTAGGACCGTAGGTCTGTGATACTGCCTTGTAGGGATTTACAGATTCTTAATGGTAGCTTCCATCACAAGGAGCAAAATTGGTTGTTTCCGGTGCAATCGCGCTTATGAGCGAGGCCGGAAATACGATTAAGCGCCTAAACACACTTTTGTTCCGTGTGTTGAGGTGTTGTGAACAACGGATTTCATCATACGGGGAAAAAATTAAAACTTATTTTTTATTTAATTTTTACTACATAAAAACTTAAAATAGTTATATTGTCAAGTTTCGTATCAATAACAGCTATGTTTTGAGAATTTACTTATACTAAAACAATAACAAAGTTTGAGGTAACCGCAGCAAAGAAAATTGAATTGTACGCTCCCGGATTTTTCAGATATCTGTTATAACAGATTATCGAACGCAGTTATCGAAAAACCATCACATTATATACCAAAGTAAGTATTAAAAACAGCTGTTTTGTACTAGTAGTTTATAACTTCAGCAGTCCTACTAACCGCTGAAAAAACATACCATGTTGTTCCTTCCTGAGGAATCTTACCACCCTTTTCCAAAGTTCTCAAAATGTTCCTTAACTACCAAAAGTATTTCGCATTTCGTGATTACAAAGCTTTCACCTAGAGCAATAGTTTCTAATTTGTGGTACACATACCACACTGGTGTCATGGCTGGTGGTACGAGCACTAATGTATACACGCCATTTTGGAGTGTAGCGAAAAAAGGAAATTTTATTGTCACATGCCTAGAGGGACCCATACTTGGACATTGAAAACTAAAGTAGCAGCACTGCTCACTCGCACAGTTGCTCTTATTCTGTTACTGTCAGCTCTACGTATTTTGTCAACCCCCATCGGTGTTAATACATCGGTGACACACCGTTGTTGTTTGTGTTTAGCTTTAAAAATAATACAGTGACGTGTTTTTAATTACAAAATGTATATTATTAGTTATTGGACAGAAAGGAAACTAATGTAAGCGATAGTTTCATAGTTTCTGATAGGGAAAAACAAGCTATTCCTTCATGTCTACGCAAATGCCTCATTGCGAAAAAAAAAAACAAATATATAAAACGAAAGTATGATAAAACTATCTAAAGTTTGGTTTTACTTTTACTGGAAATGTTGCTGAACCTTTGCCACAATGTATAATTTGTCTTGAAACGATATCTAACTACTCAATGAAACCATCTCTCTAAACGAAATATTTCAACACTACACTTGGATTTTTTAAAGACAAATCTTTTGAATTTTTTAAACGGAATCCATCTGAATTTAAAGCAAATAAAGTAGATATTACTTCTTTTACCGCACTGAACACCAGAGCGGTTGAGTCTTCATTCCAGATGAGTCTTAGGATTGCTCGAAAGCAAAAACCCCACACAATTGTGAAAACTTTGATTTTACCAGCAGCTAAAGACATTGTCTCCACAGTTACTGGAGAAAAGGAAGAAAACAACAAGACGTGGTTTCCTTAACTGACAGTACAGTTACAAGATTATCGGACATGGCATTAAATGTAAACGAAACTTTAGCGAATAAAGTGAAACAAGTAAGTACTTTGTAATTCAAATAGACGACGCTACAGATGAAACAAACATGTCTCAGCCATTATGTTACATTAATATAAAGATGAAAGTAGAGTTGGAGAGGATACACTGTTCTGTGAGCCCTTACCAGCTCATACAACTTCGGAGGATATATTTGAAAAATTAACCCACTTCATGCAAACAAATTAAATTTATTGGAGAAAATGTGTACGTATATATGAACGTATGGAGTAGTAGCTATGACAGGAGCACAAAGTAATGTGGTTGCGAAAATAAAAATGGAAGCTCCCCCCTTGCAACACACGTTCACTGCAGCCTTCATAGGAAGCTCTCGTGATAAACAGATGTCTTCTGAGTTGAAAATTGTCCTGAATGACGCTGTAAAGAAAGTGAACTTCATTAAGAGCAGAGGTCTAAATTCACGCCTTTTTCACAGTTTATATAAGGAAATGGACAGTCTTCTCCAACATCTTCTGCTTCAAACAGAAATCAGATGGCTAAGTTTTAGATTCGAGTTTTAGTGTAATTACAGCATGGTATTGGTTCTCTTATTAGATACAAATTTCGAGCTTAGAGATCGTTTCACTGATGAACTATGGCTTTGTAGGCTGGCATACTTGGCTGATGTTTTTTTTACGCTCAATGATGTTAACAGGTCCCTTCAAGGGACATGCATTACTCCATTTCTAATATGTGACAAGATTAATAATTTAAAAAATCAGTTTTACAAATGGCGAAGTTAAGAGAGGAAAGATTTCACTGTTCGCTTCACTAGAAACCTTTGTAGAAGAAAATGGGCTTTGCCCAAGTGCTTTCCAGAAACTTTCGATGTTGTATATGATCGTAATCCCATTTTGTGACATCCCTGAATTTTTTCAACAACTGCTAAAGAGCAATTGTTCGAATTAACTGTGGTTCAGATCCGAAAGAAATTTTTAACTAAAGTATTTTCATCGACTTTTGGATTTAAAGACACCTAGACTACTGTGAAATCACAGATAGAGCAGTGAAATCTTTGATACCCTTCACGATTTGTACTTGTGTAAAACTGGATTGTTATCCTACGAAAAAAGTACAGAAATAGAGTGGCCTCTGTTCAGAATGACTCGCAATTATAAACACAAATGTTTTTGTATTAGCATTACTGTATATTGTATTACAAATTCCAGTTATAATTTAAATTTAAAATCTCCACAAACGTTTTCAAAGTGACATTTAAAGAATTGTTTTATTTATTTTAAAGGTAAAACAGGAACTCTTTAGAATAGTATTTTTATACAACAATCATAAACCTTAAACTCTCTTGTTATAAAACATTTAAAATAAGCATTTTCAGAGATGTATGGTTTATTATTGTATATAAATCAGTGGTATATGAAGCTTAAGAAAGTAGATATTAGGTGGTACGGCTCCAAAACCTTTTGGGAACCGCTGATCTAGAGCACACTCTTTGTACAGATGTAATGTAGATATCCGTCCCGTGTGTTTAGACCCGCTAAAATATAGCATCTAATCTTCTCGGAAGAAGATTAGATGCTATTTTACGGGAAAGTGAACAAGGTTACTCATCATCATCAAGCCTGGCAACATACTTCATCTTCTAATGTGTTCAGTGTACATCCAGGTAGCTATCTAATTTAACAGATAACGGGTAATCACCTTTTTTTGGGAGTGTTAATTTTATTGGTATTACATTATGATTGTAATATTTGATATTATAATCATATTATTAATTATCTGTGTGTCGTATCGTGTTTGTAGAAGTCCTCATAATTGCGCTTTACCTGGTTCTCAAATGACCCTATCTGAATTCTTGTTTGTCTGCCTAGTCCCAATTGCTAGGCAATTTTCATAGAAATTTAAATTCTGTTTAATTTTTATCCACACTTTGCCTCATTACCAGTTATCTCTTGGAGATTTAATAATATTGTTAAACTTGAAACCTGTCAGATATATTTAATTGGAAATCTATTAATATTGTTTCTTTCGTTTGGAGAATTCATCTTAAAACAATGGTATTTTAAATGCATTTTGCAATATAGAAGGTTATTTTTTGATGTGCGGTAAAGCAGAAAACAAAATAGAATATAATAATGTTATACATTGCTCCGAGGCTATAATCAGTTAATACTACAAAGAGTTTCCGAGAAAGTCATTGAAGGAAATCATGAAGAGGTATGATCATTAATATTAGGACCATCCTTTAAAGTTTATGTGTTGCCCATGCATAACATGTTTTGAAAAGCATTAGATGGTTCCAATTCGGTTTTGTTATTATGAAGTAACAGGATTCCAAAACGAAAGGATATTTTGAAAACCAAACGAAATAAAGAATTGAGTTAAAGTAATAAAACCGATGCAAGGTTTTTGCAGTAAATTTTATGGGTGTTTTCAAAATCTAAATGGAGGTGTAATTAGGATTTATGCGGTAGGCCAGATCGTCTGACACAACGGAACTCCCGGAGATATTGCAATAACACGGCGTTCGTGCCAGTCACTAAACACAACTTTATAGCTCGTTACTTGATCCTATAGCGTATTTACACCCCTGTAAATATCAAACTGGCTTTACAATATTATCGTGAGTAGAAAAAATACGGCACGGTGGGCAGCGCATTCTATAAATCACATCTTAGTGACATCTTAGATTTTGTCAACAATCTCCTCTCCACTTGCATTCTTTTACCTAAATGGAATTAGTAGGTGGAAACACACATTTGTGATATGTCATTTCAAATATTTTCTCGGTATTTCGTCTCTTAATGGTCAGTATATTTAATATTTACTCTCCAAAAGAGGTTAAAACATTAATAGTTATGCATTTGTTTATATAATTATCTAAGTTATATATAAGTGTCCTATCGAAATTTTTGGGGGAGGAGGGGAATTAAATGTTTTGTAGCAAAGACTATTAGTACTTGCTAGCTTTACTTTGAGAGTCAGACAAAGGGAATTTGTAATGTCGCGGTTGACGATGGTCTGGGCTATGATTGCTTGTCAAGCCGAGTTTCATTTCCAAGTACGGTCATACATTGGAATATTTTTAATTCTGGCACTGATCGACAGTAACATGAGTTTACTGTTGTACTGTAGGCTACTCCACATTCGACCGCCGGAGTGGATATATTGACAGCTCACAGGGAATGTGTAATGTCACGGTTGACGATGGTCTGGACTTTGATTGCTTGTCAAGCCGAGTTTCATTTCCAAGTACGGTCATACATTGGAATATTTTTAATTCTGGCACTGATCGACAGTAACATGAGTTTACTGTTGTACTGTAGGCTACTCCACATTCGACCGCCGGAGTGGATATATTGACAGCTCACAGGGAATGTGTAATGTCGCGGTTGACGATGGTCTGGGCTTTAATTGCTTGTCAAGCCGAGTTTCATTTCCAAGTACGGTCATACATTGGAATATTTTTAATTCTGGCACTGATCGACAGTAACATGAGTTTACTGTTGTTGTACTGTAGGCTACTCCACACCGACCGCCGGAGTGGATATATTGACAGCTCACAGGGAATGTGTAATGTCACGGTTGACGATGGTCTGGACTTTGATTGCTTGTCAAGCCGAGTTTCATTTTTCCAAGTACGGTCATACATTGGAATATTAATTTTCTGGCACTGATCGACAGTAACATGAGTTTACTGTTGTACTGTAGGCTACTCCACATTCGACCGCCGGAGTGGATATATTGACAGCTCACAGGGAATGTGTAATGTCGCGGTTGACGATGGTCTGGGATTTGATTGCGTGGCGAGCCAAGCTGCATATCCGATTGTGGAAAAGTTCGAATATTTTTAAACTTATTACAAGTAATAATACAACACATAATACAAAAAACCATAAGTTAGGCAAATTCTAGAAACTGGATTTGGAACTAACTCATCATCCTCAGAATAAATCTATTAAAATATATAGAAATATACGTCAAAAATACACAGCGTGATTCCAATAGCGGGGAGGAGTAATCAAAATAATAAAAAATCAAATATAGTAGATGAATATATTTAAAATAATACTAAAGTAAGTACTCAATAATACAAGTAAGTATCTTTATCATGCCTAGCGTTTAAACAATATAAGAATGGAGCATATAGGACCAAAAATTAGATTATACGTCTTAATAAAGACATTTTAACTTTTTGTGATATTATTTCAAAGAATTTGTATTGGTGTTTAATAAAAACATTTTTGGAGCTTATTAATAAGTAACAAAATGTTATAACGACTTAAAACGCATGGATTTAAGTAGCAGATGGTGGTGAGAACATTTGTGTGCACAACAAAGAGGAATAAATATGTAACTAGCATTACCAAAGCATATGATTTCATTCATAAGAAGCCACATCTTACCATGCTGATGAGGACGGAATACTCTGTAATTATTATGAATAGTCATCACAAAAGAGATTGTCCTTGGAAAATTGTTAATTAATTAATATACATTTGTTCAATATACATAGATTATGTTAATAACAACTTTTTAAGATATGCCTAACGATTAATAAGGAGTATAATATTATTATAATCATATAATCAAAGGCAACATTAAAAATAGTTATTTGTGTGTTTTAGAAAACAGAAAGTTCAAAAAATCTCTATATTATATCTGATTAATTCCTAAATGTAAGTTATAATATATTAATAGTGACTACTGAGAATAACTTTTACGGTGTTATCAGTGAAGCTAGCAAATGTCTTATCGCTATAAAGATAAGAAACTTGAAAGTGGTCAGTCGAGATTCGAACTCCAACTTGTTTTAATATTACACATTTATAAACGAAATTATAATATTTGGTAGCTCTCTGATATTTCTGATCAGACCCTCGAGAGTTTTATTTTGATACGTGATAGCACTGATTTTGTTGTTATTCGCCAGCAGTGCGGACAGATCTGGTCGAACCAAACATGATAGGGTTTAATGCATTGGAGATTGTAATTTAAAATGTACAAACATAGAAAGAGCCGTTTATACTGCATTTGGATGATTATTCTACACATATATAAACTATGAAAACATAGGGAAATACGTGTTTGCTAAAGACACATGTATTTTATAATTATTCGGTACTTCAGTATTATCCAAAGGCCACTATTTTTGGAAGAGTTTTTCTTACCGGTGACCTAAAAATTGCATTATTATAAATAACACCTTATATGACTTACTGTAAATTTTGCACGTTTTTTGCGTCCCAAAAGGGGTGTCGACGAGAAAGAGGCCACTTTGCCCCTATCTACTATTTTTTTATATAAGTAGGTAATTATTATATTTACGTATAATAAGTATAAGTTCACGAGCGTTCACGCGATTTGAGTAAACTTAGGTACTATCTCGAGGGATGTTTTTCTTTTTTTAGCCAGAAGCGCGGGATTTCCCTCAAAGCAGGGAAGTGGCCAGGGGCACTTTGGTTAGGTACTTTCTCGATATCAAATCACGTGATATATCATCCAACGTGATCTGACGTCAAAAACGTTGGACGATCGGGACGTGATCTGAGGTCAGGAAAGCACCGATCGGAAATATGCGCCTGCCATCAGTACGGGCCTAGGTATTGCCTTCAGCGCCACTTGGCGTAAAACATTCCTCAAGACAGTGCCTAATTTTAAGCTCAGCTAATAAATCTACTCTAAACCTACTTATATAGCCTAATAACAAATAGTAGGTAGGGCAGAATGGCATCTTACTCGTCGACATTGCTTTCTTTTGGGAGGCTAAAAAACCGATCGTCATAGTAACATGTAGTCTAATTTTTTACAGAAAGTCAAAATAAGTTGTGTTATTTCTAAAAATGCATTTTTTAGGTCTCAGGTGAGAAAAACTCATCCAAAAAAATAGTGGAAAAATAGTTATAGCGTTCGGATAATACCAAACTACCAAATACAGTAATAGCCAAAATAAACAGTACTGAGATGGTAATATTTTATAATGGTAAACACAGTAACATTACATATAGATTTTACCAATGTTTTTGAACGTTCTTCGCATTGACGTATTGCTAATATTCAGTTTAAGAGAAGCTCGCATTAAGCTTCTTTTCGGTGACTGCAACACTCTTCCGTGGTTTTCATTCGTACAGACCTGAAATGTTGTGCAACCTGAAAAGCCCTTTCGCTGTGTCATACACTACCTGTTCTTCGAAATGTTTCAACAACACTAAGAATCGCAGCATTACTAGGCGGGTTTTTGTGGAAATGTTCCTGAACGTCTACCATTAAACTATATATTTAAATAATTAATTGTATACATTTTGTGGTTATAACTTATTTATTTATATACTAAGGAAATCGCCAATCAACCTTCACTGAAATTTAGAGTGACATCTAAAATCTCAGGCTTACATAACTGTTGCCATGTATCATGTAATTTTTTTCCGGTTAACACCGCATTGAAAGATAACTAAACAATTAAAGTACCTCAAGATTTGAATTGAGTTAGTTATGCTTTAACGCTGTGTAAACAGTAGTCACATGGTGTTCGATGTGACAACAATGTGCTACTCTGCAATCTGTTTTTACTTTGGTGGAACTTGATATAGACGTACAACACAATGAGTTCCTAAATCAGGTTTACTTTAAAACACATATAAATATTGTTTCTGTATTCCTCCGGTTTGAAGCTGTAACTGGAATTATTGTAATCTATATGTCATGTTTGTAAAATGCATTACAACCTAGACAGATACACAATCATTTGTACACGTCGCGTTGGTAGATTGACATACTTGTAATAATAAGAAAGTGTCCGTTCAAAGTAAACTCCAGAAGCACTTCACTCACTATAATGTGGAAGTGGCCTGTCAACTTTGAGTGGGAACGGAATATAATATCAGTACTTGGGTGTGTTACTTGTAGGATTTAATGTCTCTGTTATATTCCCCAAGCTCGGTGTCGCTTTGTTGTGGAGATATGACAGGCATATTGTAGGTCTGGCGTGGTGGGGGGGGGGGAGAGTCTGCACTTAAACATACTGTTTGGTAGAGTCTGCTGCGAGAATTGTGGAAGGTTCGAGTAAAATCCAATACAATTTACAAGTAACAGTTTTTCGTAGCCATAAAGTGAGCATTATCTGCATTTACATGTTTGAATAAACAGCCATTTAACTAGATTTTAAATTATGTATAAAGATTAAAGAAGTTAATTGAGCTAAGTTCAATAGCCAGCTTGGTATTCTACTGTATATCCTTACAAATTTGACGGCATTTTGACCTTAAAAACAAATCACAACTCCGTCATTTATAGGCCTAGAAAACATATTATTTTGCGTAAATGTGTTTGGGAGTCCTTTATTTATAAAATACCATAATAATTGTTTAGCTGTCACACAATCTACCTTCTTCTTCCAAGTAAACCTGAAAGCCATTGGTATTTTGTGCTGTTCTGTGAATCGTTGATCGATTTTAGATTATTTGTTTTGTTCCACAAATGTGTTTAATTTTGTTCACAAGTATTGATATCTTGCCTGGAGAATAGAACCGACACTAATTATAGTAATGAATACAATTTCTCATAACACATCAATAGTTACCCTTCGTTTATATAGAATTTTAGACAAAGAAACTATATATTTTATTACCCGGAAATAATTAACGATTTGGTTCTAACACTAAAACTAACCTTTTGATATTTCATATTGAAATTAAAATAATTGATGTAAATGAATAAAAACATTATGTTCCATCAACTGTGCACTGTGTGTTCTTGCTCGTCACATAATTAATTTTGACTCCAACACAAGAGTACAGCAAGTCCAATCAGTGGATATAAAACGTGAATATTAAAGCTACCGGGGACATTCCGATACTCATAGAGGGTTTATAGCCTTTTGACATAATTAAACGCCAATTTTGATGGCGCAACATCTAATTGCTTTTTATTCTTTATGAGAATACATATGCGAATACTTAAAACGAGACTGGGAAAATAAATGATTATACTAATAAAAACCTGTATAAAAACGTATTAGGTAAAACTTAAATTTTTCGAATAAAAATATCTATCCTTTTGGAAGTGGCAAACATTTTACCAAGTAATTGTCAACTTAAATAGGTCCTTTGCAAAGGGTTAAGTTACCTTTTTTGTAATGGAAGACGGTTTTTGTGTACAAAGGTTGACACTTTAGTTTATTTGAACACACGAAATGATTCGATCACTGGGGAAACAAGTGGCATTGAAGTCTCTTGTGATACGTTCAATCAACGGTTACCGAACAATCAACAAAAACTAATTGTTCAATCATATTGTGTACTTGCTCTAGGGATTGTGCCCGCTCTTACACTGTCCTTCGTTCCTTTTTCCAGATTAACGAACCATTTTTGCTTTGTAAACTGAGTTGTGTAATATTAATAATGTATTTAACACTATCTTATACATTTCTCTGCTACACGTAAATCTATTTCCACAAATTATTTAAAACTTAACTTCTCTGTTGGATGTTTTAATCTTTTTTGAAGACTGTAGGCTGCTTTCAAAAAGCGGAAAGGATGGACGGTTAGCTATCATATCATAACACGGGTTTTCTGTTAGACTTGTTATTACAAAAATAACCTTCTTAGGCCGGTTGTTTACCCAATATTTTAAGATAGTAAACTGTACTGTACAAACAACATTTACAGTTACATAAATATGCGTTTCTCAAGAAACCAACACAATGTACACTATGATGTATACAATGTACTCTATGACTATAGCTCATAGAGACAATCATACAAAATAGAAATCTGGAGAGTGAGAAAAGACGTAAAAACTCATACATTTGTTATAGCTATTTATTATTCATATCAGTCACCGAGATTTGAATTGTTTTAGCTGGAACATATAAGGTGAGTGCTGTACTCTACACCTTGAGTACATGTAACATGGATTACATTATAAGTCTACGCAATCTAGTAAAGTACTTTCTGAAATTTAATTAGTTTCTATCTAAAATCTAAATGCTATTAGGTAGTAACATTAATGTCAAGCAAAATAATTGCTTCATCCTCATTTATAAGACAAAAAAGAAATGTAGGGACAACATTGCATGGTATTCTGCATCGTTGTTTAGATATGTGTGAATCATTCAATTGGTGGTGGTGTATTTTTTACAATTATCACAATATTTTAAGATTACACTCATAATGTAGCTATGGTGCGAAGGGTTCATTCAATGTGAATGTTGAGTTAAGGACCACTTCACCTTGCACAGATTTAACTCCTGGAACCTGCTGCTACTTCACCCTCTACTCTCAGACGCGTTAATTGGCCTTGGAGTTGCAGGTTCGATTCACGTACCTGACCTAGGGATATTTGCGGTCTGATATACACTTATGAGATGGTCGGTAAAGCTGGCGGGAGGACCCACCGTAAATATTAATGGTGATTGGTTTAGATGAAAGTTGACGGAATGAGTGTATTCTTGTTTGTGTATCAGACTCAAAACACCCAATTATCATTTTTTGTCTAAACAATTAAATAAAACCATTAAATTTGTGTTATTTTATGTTACGCAAAAATATGTTATCCATTATTATAACCGATAATATTTTTTTAAAGTTAAAGCACCATTTAAACATACCTATCACGTTAGGATAAAATTACCAGCCGTTAGAACTGTAAGATTACTGCGCCATTTATCTCTGTTGTGCAGTTCAACAATTTGGATATTTTCCCTCAAAAATCAGCATATCTATGGAAACTAATGAAGATGAATAAAATATTATTAAATTACAATTTATTTCCAAGGAAACGAATGTATTTTTAAAGCTATTTCTGTTCTGGAACATCGTATAAAGTTTTCTGCTTGTGATAAGTTTTTACTTCCTGCAGCAAGTTTCTCGAAATCGTTTCGCTTAAGCAGAAAGAAGAGGAGGTACACCTAAGCCCAATACTAAAGAAAAGGGTTCTTGTAAAGAAACCTTACTACCAGTGCTCGCCTCCCCAGCTTCCTGCAACTCAGTAACCAAAAAAAGGGGTTCTTGTAAAGAAACCTTACTACCAGTGCTCGCCTCCACAGTCTCTGAAGACCGAAAAGTCAAGTAAAGAAACTTTAAGGAAGTGTTCTGCAGTATCGTCCTTAGACTCAAAATCGATTGAGTTAAATGATCTCCGGAAACATGATGAACAAAACAATTGGTATATTTCAACAAATTATTAATGTTTCGCCGAGTGTGACTGGCTCCACATACTCGTACGATGGTGAGCGTTCTCACACTCAGTCGATACGTTCAGGGCGCGTAATGTCAGACTGGACCTAGATCTTATCTATTTTAGATTCTTATCTACTAATAGCAACTTTTACCTTATTTTACTTTCCAGTTTTGGAGTTACCTATGTTCCTGATACTTTGACCTGCTTCGAAATCGAGTTATAAATATTTAGTTCAATCTTAAAGTCCACGTATTACGTTAAAAATAGATGAATAAGTAGTTTTGGTTTACACTGATAGACAACTTTTATCTAACTGAATACCCAACATAACCTCAATATTACTGTTAAATTCCAAACAGCTGATTGGCTAAATAGCTGGGGTAAAAAATAACATTGTCCGCTGGATTATGTGATATTTGATAATAACCATTGACTTGGGTGAATTTTTCAATAGAATTTTTACTACTTCGGTCCTCCCAAAATGAACGATATGCACCAAAAACAAACCCAAAACGTAAAATTATGACTTGAATGAAGTTGATTCTGATTCCTCTCTTTAAATTTAATATTAAGATATAAATTGGGTAGAATGTTAATATTTAAATGTTATAGATCTTATTGTTTTATGCAAGTATCGCTTCTAGAACCGGGAACTCTAACGACTCAGCTGATACATTATACAAAATTATCAGGTTAACGGTTTAAACTGGCTTAAAATCTATCAACTTAAATTGAATTATCAAACACTGATTAACATACAATATTGTTAACGCTGGGCATATACTAAAATTTGAATAAAGTAAAAACACTTTATTGTGTATGTTAACTACTAAACTAAATATCGAAAAAATTGTAACGCATAATTAAAACTAAAATTTACAAACAAAATAAAAAATAACAGTTTTATCAGGAAAATTTTAAGTTTTATACGTACAGGGTAATGTATTAACATAATTATATATCATTCCAATATTCCAGATTTAATTTAATATTTCTTATTCTGGTTATTTATTAAAATACCTCATTAATTGTTTTATCCAGTACAGTATATGCGTTAGATTAGAATTACATTTTGAATGAACAAATAAGGAAATTCTTTGACGAAATATGGAATTAATAACGAACAAACCCAAACACACACGTTCGCTCCAGATCTCCCGAGAGAATGTCGAATGTAATTAAACTCCGCTTGTACATCGAGGATCCCATGTTTATACGTCAACGGCATCATGATTTAATTATCAGCCTGATAGCACAAGACCTCCTACTGTCGGTCCAACACACATCCGCTCCGGATATCCCGCGACAATGTCGAATGTAATTAAACTCCGCTTGTACATCGAGGATCCCATGTTTATACGTCAACGGCATCATGATTTAATTATCAGCCTGATAGCACAAGACCTCCTACTGTCGGTCCAACACACATCCGCTCCGGATATCCCGCGACAATGTCTAATGTAATTAAACTCCGCTTGTACATCGAGGATCCCATGTTTATACGTCAACGGCATCATGATTTAATTATCAGCCTGATAGCACAAGACCTCCTACTGTCGGTCCAACACACATCCGCTCCGGATATCCCGCGACAATGTCGAATGTAATTAAACTCCTCTTGTACATCGAGGATCCCATGTTTATACGTCAACGGCATCATGATTTAATTATCAGCCTGATAGCACAAGACCTCCTACTGTCGGTCCAACACACATCCGCTCCGGATATCCCGCGACAATGTCGAATGTAATTAAACTCCTCTTGTACATCGAGGATCCCATGTTTATACGTCAACGGCATCATGATTTAATTATCAGCCTGATAGCACAAGACCTCCTACTGTCGGTCCAACACACATCCGCTCCGGATATCCCGCGACAATGTCGAATGTAATTAAACTCCTCTTGTACATCGAGGATCCCATGTTTATACGTCAACGGCATCATGATTTAATTATCAGCCTGATAGCACAAGACCTCCTAACGTAGGTCCCAGTGATGTTTTATTGTATACCCCCATTAGAGAACGCTCTCTGATCATTATATTACGTCATAATATCCCAACAGTTAAGGTTTTCCCCGGATTGCTATCCCACATCTGCAGCGATCGTGGTACGTCACTTTGTAAATTATAACACAAGAACGTTCCATGTAGGAAATTTCTATACTCCACCCTTGTCTAACTTTAAGTATCCAATTCTATTTTGAACTTTAGTCATGCAAAATTATAATTTTTTTAGAATTTTCAAGCACAATGGCTTAAATAAATCATTTAATCTGTGCTATATTTAAGACTTAAATAACACACCTTTAAAATGGAGTGGATTACCAGATTATACATCTGTTGTGGGTGTCATTGGATTTTGCTCGTTAGAAATTATTGAGGAGCTCTAGTTATACTTAGATAGAACAAAGAATGTACAGTATAATAAGTTCAATCAAACATTTCCACGAAAATCGAATTATGGCTGGTCATCGATAAATCTAGCAAGGAACACCCTTCCGGCCAATGAAAAAGCTTTAAGCACAATTATAAGCGCTTTTCGACAAACACTGTTAATACCAATATTGACTAGTAGTATGGCTCCAACGATTTCTGTTGACCAGTCCTATTAATAGCTAACTGTCCTACTAACTGTCTGACCTGTCTGGATCTGATTTAATTGGATCATAATTTATTGAAAATCTGTGTTACCGAATCATAATCTTAATTCATAAATGGTGAGTTCAAAATATTATCAATGTGTATGTGAACAAGAAAAATGTTTCCAGTACAGTATGTTGAAAATAAATTAATACATTTATATCGAAATTATACTTAAAATATGTACCTAATTTGAGTCAAACATTGCTTTGAAGATATGTTACGCAACGTTAGTTTTACAATAGTAACTAAATTTGCAAAGAGATGGATTTCTCTGTAATTGTCAACATGATGGCTTATCGATAACGAAACGAGTCCATAGTTTAGTGTAACATTACTAGATCTCGTTACGCCATGACACGTGTCCTAAGAAAGTGTTCCCCAAAACAGACGCTAAGGCTTAAAGTCACCTGATAAGGTAAGGTTCAATGTTTCCGTGCCAATGGAACTGCAAAAACCAAGGGTATTGGTGGAGCTATACTCTATTGAGAGCGGCTACGGGAATGTGAATACGAGAAGCAGAAATCACAATATAAGAACTCTTACACCTACCCAAATACAGAAATGCATCAATTATCTTCTTTCTTTATATGTACGTGTTTTTTTTGTTTTAAATAATTAAAAATAATACAATAGTTTAATTTATGTAACTCAATTTGTATTCAAGATCAAAATAATAAATAAAAAAACATCTCCAGCCACCGTTTTTCAAATAACGACTTCTCGTGGTTGTTTATAATTTTCGAATTTATAAATTTTATTTGCCCCAATTCGGTTCCTCAAAATATGAAATATTTTATTCCAAATTACAACCCATTGTCTTGCAATACAATGTTAGGACAAAAGCTCGGAAACAAGCACGCGATGCTGAAACCATCGCATCGTCTTGTAAGACAACAACGGACCCACCACGGGTGTTCTCGGCAAGAGGGGCGGCGCGGAGTTAGAAACTATTGTTTCCTCGCAGAGACTATACACACACAGTAAAAAATAAGATAAAATAAAAAATCTTATGTCTGTTTGGGCCAAGCTTTTGAATTAAAGAGAGAAAACCGAATATATTGGTATTGGAGCCGCTGGTTCTTGTTTCTAATAGTGGATTTTCAAAAATACTACTTTACAGCAAATGTGATATGGCCATTCTTACTTACTTAGTTGGTCAAATCATATTACAGTTGGGTTTCATGTACTCTATTTAGTGTATATACTCTAGTGTTTGAGAGCTTCACTCAATCTTTACCTTGGTAACAATTCAACAAAACATTTATAAGATTTTAAATATAAATAATAAATCTTTAGCTATAAATTAATTATAAAAAATGCATTAATTTACTTATAACACTTCAAATCTAATCCTGTATCTACGAACATTCCATAGATAAACAACTACTGGTTTTAATTAAATTAGCAGAAAGTTTAGAGTCGGCCAAAATTTGTACTAATAAAATGTATTGAAATGATTATTTTTTATATATAATATGATCAAACGTGAGAAATCAATAATGGATAATTGCTCCAGGTATTAAGTAAATACGGTACGTAAATTTGTATTTTAATGTCAAGTTTTATTGTTGTAACAAACATCTGTTTCTATACACTTCAAACAAAGTTTTATTCGGACACCTAGCAATTTTAATGGAAAGTATAGATGTTTTTCTACTATAATAGCAGCAATATTTGTTCATTTTCTTTATAAAAACTATTAAAGTTACATTCAAAACATATTACTAAGATTTATTGAGACACACTACTTTATGATATTTTTCTATTAATCAGAACATAGTCTAGGGGTGTTTTAAATTTTAATAATTTAGCGTAACTTGTAAACATTGTCTAAGATGTAAAAGTATTTCAAGCGGTATATTATTCGCATAGTTACTTGGTATTACTATGAATATAATAAACTCGTTTTAACTATGGTTGGATATAAAGTTTATTTTATATTTTGAATGTATGACGGCCTATGTGTTTTTTAAAACCATTGGGATATATTGTGAACCAAACCAATTTAATATAAGGTCCAATTTAATTTTCGCTTAAAAATACTCAACATATAGACAATTTAAATTTTGTTCAAATAAAATTCTTTCACACATTTCAAGATGGCGGCTATTCAAAATTGTTGACAGAAAAAAGCTATAAACACAAGAATTTTACAACAAATTTCCAATGCTTATTTTATTTATAATATTTCCTTTGAAACCGTTTTAATCAATCAAGTGAAAAATAACCAAAATATTGATAGGACGCTAATTAATGTCAATGCAGCGCGTGCTCCGTAGGTACTCCAGCTAGTTCTCAGCGAAACAATTAACATTATTTAGGTAAAAACAATTTATGAAGTATACAATATATGCTAGTGTCAGTATGGATGTAATAAAAGGAATAAATGAGTATACGCTGCACCCTGTATGAGATAGGAAAACATACTACGTGTCGCGTTAACAGGCTTCGCTAAGGTTGAATGCCAAATTTCAAATCTATAGTACGGTATTTCATTAGGCTACACGTGCTACTATGTCACATGATTGTACTCAGTTTACTAACAAATTGATTTATTCTGAAATTGTATTTTTTCAACAAGATCAATGTAAAACAGGTTCACTAACACTTAGCCAATGAAACTACATTTATTACTTAAACATTTAAAATACAACACATTAAGAGTTAATCACATTTTACAGCCTTTCTAAAGCTGATTAATCCAATTCTGTGTAATAATACTACTGATCGATATATGAGTACATATGTATTTGCCCTTTAGGTACTCACGACCCGATGTTGGAACGCGTGAAGAATGGAAAATACAAATTTGATTTTTGTTTTTATTAAAGGTAAATTAATTTGTACATTTGTGATTGTAAATCCATTGTGATTTGTGATTGTAAATCCATTGTGATTTGTGATTTTAAATACACTTCAAATTATCGACTACAAAAATTTGTGGAAAATCAAACATATACAACCAAGTGTTGTTGAGTTCTACTTTTATTGTAAAACCAATAAAAAATTTGTGATTGTGTACAGTTTTATCTGTAGCGTTACGTAAAATTAAACATTTTGCATCTGGGATGTTAGTAAATAAAATTCTTACTCGAAGGATATTTTATTTTTGTCAGTCAAATTTTTATTATTACTTTTACTTTGTATATTTGTTCTATCAAAAATATGTGTTTGATGTCACAGAATTTATATCTGTACAATTAAAAAACATTAAAATCGACTAAAAAGACTTGTATGATAGTATGATACGGTAATCCCTCAGTAAAAGTTACTGGTATTCCTCATAATACAAAGAACACTTTGGTTGGTATCCATTAGATTAATGTTCTAGAATAACTTGTATTATTCTACAATTATTTCATTTATTATGGTTTTAAAAAACGTTTAAATAATGTTTGTTGTATAATTTTATTCACAACAGCTTTGTTTACAAAATTCAACAGATGTATTATTAATAACTTGGAATTTAATTTTGTAACTTACCGCTTGAATTACTTCTAATTTAAATACTAAATGGAACATTCAGGAAATGTGATATTGTCATCTTAAACATGTTCACAAACTGTATAGTTGACTTGAATGCCTCGAACGCAGCAGGGACGCAGAGATTGCACTTAACCTTTCATTAAAGTGAAGGCGTTGTTATTTTACACAATTCCAATCCAAATGAACCAACAATCAATGTAAGTGCCACGTTAGTATTATAAGGATGTTTTCGTTATTTTAACCAATTGGTAAACTGGTAAACACAATTTTAATTTGAAACGTTATGTATTCTCTTATTACTTTATGGTAATATGTCATGAATTGAATTTTCATAGCCTTGTTTAGAACACCCCACTGTCTTCATATTTTGCATTCTAACACATTCTTTAAATTTAATGGAAAGTCTAGTTGAATAGTTTTTATATGTATTTGTAGCTATTAATAAGTTTAAAGTTTACATTTATTTACTTGTTGATAATTACTTTGAAGGTAAAATTACTGAAGATAATAATAAACATCTTTAGTTTATTATTGTTGCCAGCAAGTTAAAACATTTACAAAACAATTGCCTACGATTGAATAAATGTATCCACTTGTACCCAGTTTTATTGTATCAAAATATAAAAACATATAATTATATTATACTGTTAGAATTAATATGTTAATGAATGCACATTTTCTTATCGTTTATGAATTATTAATGAAACTAGCAGTTGCCCACGGCTTTGCGCGCAATTTTCTGCTGAATAACAGAGAAACCATAGACATATCCTATTTCAAATGGCAATTTAGAAAACATTCCTGAGATAATGATGGTTAATGGTAAATATTCCAATATCTACATTTCTCAAAAGCGTGTTCTTCTTGGCATTGCAATCTACTTCCGGTCTATGTATTTTCAGTGCTATAGATGAGCAAATATGTGCATAGCCTACTTCGGACTGAGAAGCCTATTTGAAGTACTTACAGCACTTTTAGTGTACTCCAGTTTATAGTGCTTCTGGTGCCGTAGTTTAATTTGATTTCTTGTCTCCGTATAAAATGTAAACTCCAGAATTAAAAGATATTCCAGATAACTTTTACAATTTCTTCACAAGAATTTTGTTTCAAGAATATTTTATTAATAAATAGCTAAATTGGTAGAAACCGTTCTCGAGATTTGTGCCTAGCAACATATTTATAATAGCCAACAAGATCCAAACATAAACTTGATATGTTCTTAATTTGGCATATACCAACTATTACTGGGTATAATACACTGTAATAATTTATTGGGTCATTAATATGTGTAAGTTTGCCGTCTTAAGACTTCCCTGTACTCAAATGTTTTGTGCAATCCTCACGTTGCAGAGTTGCCACAGCTAAGAGCAGACTACATACAACTGGCCGTGGGAAAATAACCAGCTCTGTAAATCTAGTACAGGCATTTGTAATGAATCCTACGAGCTTTATTTATTGCAATTTAAAAACATAGTTTCACTGGGAACTGAGGACTTTTAAATTGATAATGGTAATCTGAAGTAATTATGTGAATACGTTTACGTGTATCAGATCTATTGAATGGTGAATGGTAGCTCCGTGATACTTAGGTGCAAAGTTTTAACTTGTCTTGTGCTATTGCATAGTTTACAATGACGTTCTGTAGCAACATTATTACATATCCAGCTTTTAAGCAAGGATTGTGAGGTGAAGCTTCTTGCGTATTAATAGTTTGTACGTTCTTACCGGATAGTGAACAGCGCCTTTTGATTCTGAATCGATATAATGGCACTTCACAACCTCAGTGTGTAGTTTCTCCAATAAAACATCGTCGTAAATGTGTGTTGCAGAGTGGTGGTAAAATGCAGGATAGACTGTTCCATCAATCAAGATGTTTCTTTAGAATCCAAATTGTGTACGTTCGGGTAAATCTATTCTTTTTAGGTCTTGAACAACGCCGCAAAGATTTTCCGGAGTATTTTCAGTGCCATTCTCCAACTCCTTTAACTTCTTGTCTCCTAGATGTCTAAACGTAAAGGTGAGAATCTATGAGCTATTAGAAAACTGTTAAGAAGTGCTCTCATGTTTACGCGAAAAGCATTATTAAATTTGTCCACATATGGTCACATATAGAATGACAACACAACTTTTATCAGCAAAAGTTCTTCAGGACCAGGCAGCGTTTACCTATATAGTCCGGTAAAATAAGGATGCAACCTCGGAATGAAAGATAATAAGCTAAAAATTTGCATACGTCTTTATTTTGATGGTATAAAACTTACCTCAAAAGTCTCATATAATCACGTGTACGCGACTTAAGATATTTAAGATCAAACTTCACGAAAATCAGTTTTTTGCAAATATCTCGTTTTCCTTACGCTAAATGACTTTAAAGGTGGTTAGAGAAATTGTAGAACGGAAATTTCTCTTCAACTTTTGTCTGAAGTAATTTTATGTACGTTCAACCCTTTTTGAGATACAGCGCAAAGAGTAGGGGACCGCTTACCTGTGTATATACGATAATGCGAGGTCAGCCAGTAAAATACAATAAATAAATGAGTTATATTGTTAATTATTCACTCACTATTATTATTATTACTTAATACTATTATTAGTATTCAATTTTATTATTATTTATTATTTAATATACCATATTTATAGATATTAATTATAAATTATATATTCTCTAAATAATACTTTTTTTTACCAAACATACAATATTAAAATAAATATTTCAAATGAACTTGAATTACATATTTATTTATTAATAATAATCAATAATCAATTATTTGGAGATGGATAAGACTTTGTTTCAACTACAGATGATCGAATATCTTCTCTAATAATTAATCGCCGCAGCAGCTTCTACTATTCGTAATCATTCTTCTTCGCGTGAGCTTTTTTTATTCTTGTACCAACCTTTAGATAAAATATTTGACTCTGTGTCACGAAAAATATAATAGTGAATGACCCTACCTTAGTTGCAATTATTATATCAGTCAAATACTTCTCCTTCAATTTAGAAATGATAGTCTTATCATCCGGTACGTACTCGGTAGGAATATCATTCAACTCTTTTAATGTAAATTGTGAATCATTATTATTTTCTATATAAAAAAAATCTCTTTCATGGCCTGTGTGATGTTATCATCTTTGTGATGCTTTTTATCAGTAGGTATTCGATTTAAAAAATGAGAGTAGCAAATTGCATGATATTTAGCCTCAGCAGCTACCAAGTCATGTTCAAAAAGTATACGATTTTTGACTAATTTTCCTAACAAGTCGCCTCTTTCTTCAACTTTCGTCAAAACGTTATTTTTAAAATCAAGAGTACTTACTTTACTGATGGGTCGTTTATACTTTATTTTCTGCGACTTCATCAGCTACTTGACCCAGGGCCTAGTATCAAGGACTGCACCATTTTGCCTGCCGGCGTGACCCCCTGGTCACGTGACCGCATACGTCACGAACCTGACGTCTGCCGCGTCTACCCGCTTGCCACTATGGGAGCGCTATGGTTTACACGCTATTACACATCAGTAGAATAATATAACATCCTTATATATTCTTACTAGGCCCTGTACTTGACCACAAAACAAGCAAGGTGTTTTAAAATCAAATACCTCTTCTCGTTTTTTACGAGGTGGACTTTTTGCAGTTGGAGTTCCATCGTCTTCTGCACGTCGCTTCGATGCAGCAATTGGATTTTTACTTATATACACTTTTAGACAATCAACATGCACCTTCACAGGAGTCAAAGTATTTAAATAATTTATATGACCGTCATTTCTGTCAATACTTGCAGTTTTTTAATGTTTGTAAGCCACGCACAACACTCACAGAAGCACTTTCTGATATTAATGTATTACAAATAAAACAACAATCAGCCATTTCAATAAAAAGATACATTCAAAATCGTACGTCTGTTAATGCTAAGATGTCGTTTTCAACTAACGGATAAAATATATTTTTATCGGTATAGAAATACTTACACAGAGAAATACCCTTCCATTCCCATCATCAAGTAAACTATCTCACCACCACTACTGTACTTATACATAGAAATTCCAAAATCATTCCTTACGGTGTGTAGAAAGTAAAAAAAAACGCTCATATATAACAATGGAGCATCTGCTACAGCTTCGCAGAAACAGCAAACGTCGAACAAGAGATTTGTATTTTAAGATATAATATTCATAGTAATATGGTAATATGGACGAAAAGTATTTCTTTTAATATAGTATGTTTGGCAAAAAAAAATAAGTATTATTTAGAGAATATATAATTTATAATTAATATCTATAAATATGGTATATTAAATAATAAATAATAATAAAATTGAATAATAGTAATAGTATTAAGTAATAATAATAATAGTAAGTGAATAGTTAACAATATAACTCATTTATTTATTGTATTCTACTGGCTGACCTCGCATTATCGTATATACACAGGTAAGCGGTCCCCTACTCTTTGCGCTGTATCTCAAAAAGGGTTGAACGTACATAAAATTACTTCAGACAAAAGTTGAAGAGAATTTTCCGTTCTACAATTTCTCTAACCACCTTTAAAGTCATTTAGCGTAAGGAAAACGAGATATTTGCAAAAAACTGATTTTCGTGAAGTTTGACCTTAAATATCTTAAGTCGCGTACACGTGATTATATGAGACTTTTGAGGTAAGTTTTATACCATCAAAATAAAGACGTATGCAAATTTTTAGCTCATTATCTTTCATTCCGAGGTTGCATCCTTATTTTGCCTTATTTGACTGAGTTAATAGCAATTTTATCAAGGTTAAATGTATTTCCACACATCTCGCAATATACAATGCCATATTGTTTTACGTAAATTTTGTAAAAAGGAATTTTTAATAAATGAAGAGAGTTCTAACTACAAAATTAATATACTTGCAAGGTAAGGCATAAATATATTTGTGACTAACAGCTGGATTAATATAAATATTGCATTTTACTAGTTAATCTAAGATAAATTTTGTATTGAACGATACTATTAGAAATATAAATATCAAGATCAATAAATTTTATAGAAATATCAGAAACATTCCACAAGAATGTAAAAGTTGAGCATCATTATTCATTCAATAGATCAAGATTTTAAAAATCATATCGATAAACCAAAACCGAAGATAGAGCAGCAATATTAAGAATTTAAGAAAATCTACAAAGTTGGCACTGATGGGGCCCGTACGTAAGCCCAGTTAATTTAGGGGTAGTTTTTATTCTTAAGGAAATTCCCTACTGTAAATTATCAATTTTGACAAAAAAATTGAAATTAACTTCTATATTTATTTTAATTCTATGGCTTATAAGAAACCATAAAAACACAACATTTACTATAAAATAACTTTTCATCACTGTGAAAAAAATATTTTAAGAGGAGCACGCACACGTACTTTTGGTCAAGTCAGCCAGTGCCAGAACCATACTACAGCCATCCTTTTTGGTATGGCAAATATAGCCTTTTCACTTTCTTTATGGTAGTTTATTAGGCCTACATATGTCTTCAATATATAAATATACCATTCAACGACTACAAGTGCCAGTATGGTAAGTTACTTTCATCTATAGCTACTAAATAGCTTGTGTAAACTTCAAACGTTGATTCCCGCAGATTTAAAATTTTTATATTTTTCACACAAAAGTTCTTTTAACTTTTTAGCTATTAAATCTAATGCAGTGAAACTTTTACTACATATTATTTATAATGTTGTAAAACTTTTTGTGCATGGATATTATTACATGTTAAACAAAAGTTTAAATAAATTGATTCGATTCAAATTTTTGTCTGCGTAAACTTTAAAAGAAACTTTGAAATGGAAATGCAAACAATACAAAATTTCTTTATGACTGTTTAGAAGAGATTAGAAGGTAGTTCTAGTTTTC